>NC_030420.2:17684922-17984922 GCF_001660625.3 Ictalurus punctatus
AAGATGTTGCTGTATACAATTTGATCTCAATTGCCCAGCTGTGTCTCACTGCTCTTTGCTACAATCGGAGTGCAGCTACAATGCTTTACCAAAAAACTAGTCTAAATGGGAAGTAGGTCTGCCACCCGGTGGAACATGTATACTTCTTCACTAAAATAGGAAGCGCCTTTCTTTGGTTACATCAGATACGTACTTGAAGTGTCAAAGTGATCGTGGAGTGTCCTGGAGCTTGTACTTTCAGCAGCTTTCTCAAAGGCCCTGCCAAAGAAACTGGGGAGAAGAAAAAACCCACAAGTGTTTATACGGCAAATATGAAAGTTTCCCAGATACATGCGTACGTGCTTTTACTTCAGGGGTTCCCAAAAATCTGACTCCAAATGGCCATTTTGAATTTTCTGTGTCCCCAAAGCCTCGACCATCCTACATTTATTAACTCCAGATTTACAATTTAGGTCTGCGGTAACATTGAATATTATGTTTGGAACATGTGACTAAAACCAAAGGAATATTCCTTGCACTTGCTTATCAGTCTAATGGGAAGGGTGAGCATGAATTTTCTTGACACTGCTTTTCAGAAAGACAGGTTAGTTTGAAAGAGCGTGTCTCTTTCTTTGCTCACATTTAGCTTCAAATGGTACGAGTAATAAAAACACAGCAGGTGTATTGTTAGAGGAAAATCATCCACGCTGGAGTGGTGTACGACTGTGTGTAGAAGCAGTGGCAGCGCAAGCAGCATTATTCACACGCTCGCCTGCAGATTCTATTTACAACTGGAGGATTAAATGCGATATTCACTAGACATCACTTCAGAGCCAAAATCCTCCTTGTCCATCAGGTTTTCAAGTTGAACTCTAAAATGTTTAACGATTTTATGCACAGTGACATTAATCAGGCTAATGAGCTCTGTTTCTTTCAAACTTTCAAAACTGATTTCTGCTGTGTCATGAACTAGGTCTCAAATCCAGAACTCTGACGTTACATTCAAAAGTATTTTCTAATCTAGAAAATACAGAAGACTGGCTTGCAACACAGACATTTTGGTAGGTTTGAAGGCTACATGACAGATTCTTACAGTTCAAATACTAACTGGAATAGGAAAAGAAGTTAATGTTAATACGCATTAACAGGCTAGAATATGAGATGAGATTGGAGCCACAATGATACTGGATGGGGGAAATTTGTCAGTTTATATTGTTGAATTCCTATACTGGGGGAGGACGACAACAAAAAACAAATAAAATCCCAAACATGCACATACACTCGAGTTAAAAACAACTCCAAGAAACATCAAACTACAAAATTTGTTTTGTTTCTAATATTAATTTGTAAAATTAATTTAAAAAGCTGATTTGTAAATCAAGCGATCCCCCACATTATTCTACTTACTTTTTCTTGTTAGAGGTCTCAGACTCGGGTGGAATGCCTAAGACTATGACAGTGCCCTTCTCCACATCCATAGGAGCAGCCATAATGAGTGGCAACAGCTTGCAGCGCTTATTTCGAGTCTAACACAAACAGATGGGAATAAAGTGCTTTTTATTAATCAGTAAGAATTAAATATGCATTAATATATTCCATATTTGGCCAATGAGATAGAACCTTTCTAAATAAATGCTTGTGAGAAATATTTAAGATTCATCAGGCAGACACTTCAAGCAACCAAAATTCCTGTGATACTATATGTCACGGTGCTCATTAGATTATTATTATTATTAATTTTTTTCCACCAAAAGCAATTGCTTTAATCTAATCTTGTTTTCGAGGCACTCGGCAGGAACATGGAATGTAGCATTTTAAGATCACCACTTTCGTCCAGAAGAAATGTATGCAGTCTGGCTACAGAAATGTTTAATATTACGTACTAAATAATAAATTTCCAATTACTAAACAATGATTAAACAAATAAAATAAATATTATAAACAGGAGAATTAGTTAATTGAAAAGTAGTATTAGTTAATTGAAATATTTCAATGCTGAATTAAAAAAACCCTGAAAGCTGAGCTCAATGTTAATTTATCATATTAGAATACGAGGGCTGCAACTGAATTTTGATAATTGATTAATAATAATTTTTAAAAAAAAGATCAATTAGTTTAGTTACTTAAAAAAAAAAAAATGAAATGAAATATTTTAAAATAAATATTTTGGCAATCAACTAATACTACTACAAATTTCTAACGAGTTAAAAATGTTAGTCATTTATCAGATAATCTGTCACACAACGATTTTGTCAGTTAGTTGTTACAGCCATAATCTACATATCATAATATTTCCCCAGCCCTAACTGGTATTTAATGTTAATATGGCTTCCAGTGGTGATAGCTACTTTTTAAACTTTGTAAGGGCACACTGCTGTCATGGCTCAAATCAAGACGATTCAAATTTTGTACTAAATAGTGGTTATTTTGCTCAGGATATAGGCTCCCATGTGCTAACAATTCAGTAAATACGTCATTCAAAATAATTCAAGAACACATAGCTATATAACGTACATATTAGCAGAATCTGATAGTCTTCTTATTTACACACACTCGGGAGCATGAATAGGATAAGACGTTTTCCGAAATTACGTGATTTTCATGAATACCAAATGCTCATATGAACGATTTGCTCAAAAAAAAACAACAAACAAAAAAAAACCCACACGTTCATATTCAGCTTGATAAGTGAGGTGCTGAACTGTGAGTGAGAAATTAATTTCGTATTTAACTATGCATCAGTCATGTGAAGTGCTTACAGAGCAGACAAAGGCCTTGAGCAGGTATTTACAGAGCAGAGTCAGGGCCATAGGCTTGGAAAAGAGCTTTACATCTGGGGTTCCCTAAAATGTCATAAAATAGAACAGAATTACATCAAAGCAATCACAACACTTCATTAAAATCAGCCATGAACTTTCAAAAACATATACAGAAAGTTGAAATGACACATCCAAGTTTAAACTTTCCTAGAGTATTTACCCAGAGAATGAAAATGAAAACATGTACTTATTCCTACCTCCAGTAAATGGCAGTAGAGAAAGGGTCCTTGTGAGAGAATGAGATTAGTGCAGATGCAGCTGGCAACTGTCTGCCGAATAGCCTTCAGCTTTTTCTTAGCAAGATCAATCCCCAAGTGCATCCTTTCTATGTTACTCCTACACAAAAAAAAAATTAGACTGGTCTAATAAACTACTATACACATGCTGTTGTGTTTGAGCCCACCTTGAGAGGCAATCCAGAGCTTTGATAAAGTTGTCTGTAGCAGTTTCATCCTTCTCCACATTCTCCAACAGGGCTGCAGCAGCATGCACCACATCACTTGCCAAGAAACGATTCTTGAAACCAAAGTGCACGCCAAATGTCTGTACACGGATGTCCTTCATTCTTATACACACATAGAAAATGTTCCATATGAGCCATGGAAAGGTTTGGGAATCATTTTGGAACAGTCGGAAGCAGTTACTGAACATAATAGTCTTACCCAAATTTGTTGGAGGATTCCTCAATGACCTCTCGCAGGTTCTCCTTGATTGACATGTCCATGGAGTTAAACTTCTGTCGCACCTGTTTGAGTGGGAGGCTAAGGTGACATGGAGAGAAACTGGTTTAAAAAGAGGACTAGGTGAACCAGGATTATCCACAGTAGGGAAACTGCTCAGTACCACAAACAACTCCTGTTTTATTGAAACATATTATAAAAAAAGATATATGATAAATCAGAATTGCAGCAATAGTTTAAATCCAATTAAAATAAATGGTTCAGATTATAACAGCCAAAAATAACATTAGTGCACAAACCACAATTTCATTAGCTAGCCCACTGAGCAAGTAAAAACTGCAGCACCTTTTGCTGTGTCCCATGTTTTGCTTGCGCAGAACTGCCTAGACTATCAAGTGGTAGCCAACACAATTAACACAGGGAAAAAAACTGTTTCATTATCCTATTATTTCTAATGTAGTATATCAGTAGTGGTGCTGTGCTTAAAGGCTCTGGGTTACTGATCAGAAGGTTGGAGTTCAAGCCCCAGCACCACCAAGCTACCCTTTAAATGGCCCTTTAGCAAGGCCCTTAATCCTCTCTGCTCCAGCCTGATCACGTCTGACCCCAGCTTCCCAAAAAACTGGGATAGGCAAAGAAAATTATTTTGTTGTACTGTAATGTACATGACAAAGGCATTCATTCATCCTTCATTTCATATCATGTTTGACAAAAAAGCTAGCAAGTCACTGGCTAGAAGTTCTGTCATCAGATTTGTTTGAACAAAAAAAGTATTCTGGTCTGACTAATATTGTTATGTTCTCTCAAATTTTTAACCAGGAGATGACTTCCTTACAGCAGGAGAGTTGTATGACGGCTCCAATTTATTTTGCTCGGTTTACTCGGCGTTTTCACATATCTACATGTTCCTGATTCTGAAAATCTTTTGTCTGCAAGTGCCAATTAATCCACCTAATAAAATCATTCTACCATCAGCCAAATCATGCCTCAGCTGATGTGTGTAGTGCTGCAGGGGTTGAGATTCACAACGATTAGCGTGCATTACAGTTACCAGGGCTTCTGCAGGTTTCAACAAGTTAAAATTTAAGACTTTTTAAGACCATTATGAATGCAGTTTAACACCTATTTCACATCCTTACTGGCAAACAAAGTATGAAGGATATGAAGGAAAATCGCTAACCTTGGTTAGCCCACACACAGGGGTTGCTCCGATAAATTCTGACCGGGCTGCACAGTTTGCATGAGTGGTTATTGGTTCCTATTTTGTAACAGCGTGATCAATGAAATATTTCTCAAAAACACATTTAAAAGCGAGACTGAAGTTTAGAACTTTACAAAAGTAACGTTGACTTCATAATCCAAACAATTTTTAAGACTTGTCAAAATTGTATTGAAGACATTAGACGGACTCAGTTACAGTACTGAGGTGTGTCACAATACTGTGAAACATTACGTTTAAACATACTGATTAGTCCTCCTCTGTATTCTATGTAATATAGAAACGGAAGATAATGGAAATAGAGACTCACCCCATGTCTGCCAGGAACTCCTGCAGTTTTTTTTGCCCATTTATAGACCAGAGTTTAAAACTGCAGGAGGTATAGCAGGAGTTGCAGATGCTCTCATACAGTGACCAGTGCTGGTACAAAGCCAATCTCAAGCTAACAGACTAGATTAAGGGATTATTCACACTAACAAAATGAGCATTCGGTACTTCTTTTCTTTTTTAAAAACACAGTTTCGGCAGGATACTCGTATTCAAAAGTGATCCTCATGCAGTCGATAGAGACGGAGTTCTTTTCATCCTCGTTGCGATGGTTATGGCGGGACACGTGCCTCTGCAGAGTAGCGATGTCGGTTACATACTTGATACTGAAAGAGGCAGTAGATTGTAGAGTTAGATTTCATTATTATCAGTTAAGTCAGAGCTTCTCAACCTTTTGTAACTAAAGCCATTCCCCCTCAAAAGCCTCCCCGATCACGTGGCATGCCCCCCCATATTGGAGGAGACCAGGTATAATGATTATCTATTCTATATAAAATCTATCTATATATAACTTAATCTATAATCTGTTTTTGATGGATAGATATTTTTTAAATTTGTGTTTTGTACTTTTTTAAATTACTTTTCATAACTTATATAGTTTTATAAAAGTCATTAAAAAAAATAACGGACCGGTATGGAACATGAATGATCAAAAATGTTTCTGAACACTATAACTACTTTGAACAAGAGAACTAGGCTGTAATAACATGTACTATTTTACATGTAAAACATGTGCATTACATTCGTCTTGCATTCTAAAAACATCCGCATATGAATGATGTAAATTGGGACTGACTAAGGTTATCTCGTTATCCAAGACATTGTTAAATCTCCAGCTCTCAGCCCCTCGCTGAACAGAGCAGACGCAGAGAGGTGTGAGTGCAGCAGGAAAGCAAGACCTCGGCTTACAGGACAGTACTGGAGACATTTGGAAAGTAGTTAAGGTTTTTCCAATAAGTTGCTAGATTTGTCGCTAGGCGCTTTTTTTGGGGAAAGAAATAAAAAATAAATAAAAAATAAAAAGAGTCGCTAAAGGGGCCTGAAAAGTTGCCAAGTTGGAAACACTGATCTGCAACAACTAATCAATAAAATCGATAATAATCGATTATGAAAATTGTTGTCAATAAATCTCAATATTGATTAGTTGGTCTGCGCACGGTACATTTACTCATTACGTTACTTCTGTTCCGAAAACACGCTTCGGAAAGTAAATACTAAAGTTGTGTTCCAAATGACGTACTATACACTTCCACTAAGCACTGCGCACGCTGTGTTTCCGCGAACCCCTAGTGGTCAGTGGTGTAATTGCAGGGGGTCCGTAGGAAAGTTTTAAAAATGTTTTTTATTTTTTTTTGTAAAATGTATCAAAATATATTCAAATGAGATGTTTTAAAATTAATCAATTTGGTTATTCGCGTGCATTCACAAATATCACGTTAGCTGAGCTGACGATCGTTCATTGACCGATTTATTTTAAATTTATAATATATCAGGTTCTACCAATCAACCAGAGATTGCTAGGACTGTAGAATTCTGTGCTATCTGTGCATCCCTAAAAAGTAATGCATAAATACTTTATACAAGTATTTATGCATTACTTTTTATGGATGCACAAATAGCACAGAATTAAACTACAGTCCTAAATGAATAATATATATTCTGGTGTGTGTCTGTGTATATTGGGTTCTTTTCAGTCTTATATAATTGGACAAACAGGTGTGTAAAGTTTTAGTCTGAAGTTTATATTTGTAACACTCAGTTTGTGGATTTATTTTAAATAAGGGGGGGGGGGGGTGTCGAGGCACTGAAAGTGTTACCCCAATCCGATTGATTGAAAATTTTTTTTAAAATAGAAATAATCGTACAACTAATCGATTATAAAACTAATCGTTAGTTGCAGCCCTAATCTGCACTGACAGTTAGATAAAAGGGGTTTTTCCATTTATGCACATTCTATTTGTAAAGTAATAATATACACGGAGTACCCAAATGATGCCCTGTCAGCGTTTTTCTTGAAAACAACTTGCGCCCCATCTCTCTTTGATTCACATGTACATGTACATGAGTACAGCTAAAAGGTCTTATTTACCAACAAACATCAATGTGAAAGACCATGCAAAACAATTTCATGAAATTGCAATTCTGTCAATTCAAGTTGGCACAAAAAAAAACACACAACACACACACACACACACACACACACACACACACACACACACACACACAACAACAAAAAAACACTCTCAAATTTTGGAAAAAGCCACAGTAAAATCAAGCATTTTTGGCCAAAGCAATCTAAAAAACAAAAAAACAAACAAAAAAAACTGCGAAAACCTATACGGACTGAAGACTGTGCACTATGAAAGGCCATTGCTTAAAAGTCAAAGAGATATACTTACTGTGTGATTTTTTCATGGACCCACTGATCAGTCAGACCAATGATGCTCCACCTGTCAAGCAAAACAAAAAGGTATGTATCTAGAATAATGGTGTGTATTTATATACATGTATTATATTTGTTTAAAAACAACAAAAAAAATCAATCCTACCACAACATGTCTCTGGTGTCTTTGGTCATAACCCAGGCCAGCTCAAAAATAACTATTGCAGCCTGTACAAAAGAAAACAGTGATACAGGATGCTGCACTAAACCCAATCAATAATAAATCACTTATAATAGTCAGATAACATGAATAACAAAACCACATTACACAGAACCCGATACTTACTGAAGTGCCATGGTACTCGTACTGCTCATAGTCGAACAGGATATCCCTCCTGAATACACATGGGTATTTACATTCTAAGCATATTGACTTGAGTGTGCTGAATGCACTGATGAAACTAGCAATTCTTTACTCAGTATGACTGACCTTCGAGCCTCCCACTCTCTCCTCGCTCGCTGCCTCTCGATTCTCCTCTCCAACGCTCCCTGAGAAATGTTAATACATCAGTCCAAATCAAAAACAAACAACGACATGATTTTCCCCAGGTGTTAGAAGGGAAAGGAGAAATCCTACCTCATCAAAACGCCGCCGTTTCCCAGATGGCTCTGAGCCACCATCACTCTCATTCCCAGAATCCCCTCCATCGCTGTCTTCATCCTCATCATCACGGAAAACGTCATCATAGGAGGGCACACCAAGGTCATCATCTTGTTTAATTAGCAGTTTGATCTGAAATAGCAGTGTTTTTTTTTTTTTTTTTTTATAAACACATCCACACAAACATTTGGCATAAACAAATTATGCCTAAAAAACCATCATGCTAGCTGTCAAAACACTTGTGTGCTTATTTGGCACAGATTGAAAATGATAAAAATCTTAATAAATAATAAAATAAAAATAAATAAATTAAAAAAATTCTTACAGAACTATCATAATGTCTGCTGTGGTTCCGACTTCGCGCTAATTTAATTTTTTAGCCCATCAAGCATAATGATGTCATTTTAAGACAAATGACAAGATCATTTTAAGTAGGTGTGAATATATGAAATGCATATATAAAAGGTTTTCGATTGAATGTCATTAGTTCACTCAATATATACATTCATGTGAAAAAATAAGTACACCCCATGGAAATTGTTGGCTTTTTTGACATTGGAACATTTGACCCTCTTTGAAACAATGCCTAATAATAAAGGTGATACACAAAATTGACATTTTGTAGTAATTTTCACAATTTAAATGAACAAAACAGATCAGTCACATGAAAAAAGTAAGTACACCCCTACATTTATCACACCTTCAAATCCATAAAATTAGAATCAAGTGTTCAAGATTGGGTGCCAGTGATCATAAGCTGCTTAGGGAGTGCAAATAGAACCTGTCTTATTTATACCCCTCTCAAATCTAGTGTCTGGTGTTCCCTTTGTTATTGATGTGTGTGGTGTCATCATGCCAAGATCTAAAGAGTTCTGTAAGGCCTAAAAAAAAAGGTTGTGGATGCATAGGAGTCTGGCAAGGAATTTAAAAAGATCTCCAAATGATCTGAAATACATCATTCCACTGTAAGGAAAATCATCTACAAGTGGCGCGGATTTCAAACCACTGTCAATTTATCCAGGACTGGCCATCCCAGCAAATTCAGCCCAAGAACAGACGGTCTGATGCAAAAAGAAGTCTCCAAGAACCCCAAAATTTCATCACAGGATCTGCTAGTAAGTCTTGCAACTGCTGGTGTTAAAGTGCATGGGAGGCATGCCAGGAAAAAGCCTTTGTAAGACTACAGTTTGCTAATGAGCATATAGGCAAAGACCAAGCCTTGTGGAATAATGTGCTCTGGTCAGACGAATCAAATATAGAGTTGTTTGGCCACAGTAACAGCAGACAGGTTTGGTACTGAGAAAAGACAGCTTATTAGGAGATATCAACTGTGAAACACAGCGGTGGAAATGTTAAGGTTTGGAGTTGCTTCGCTGCCTCAGGGACTGGACAGCTTGCATTCACTGATTCAACTATGAATTCTGCATCATATCAAAGAGTGCTTGAAGATAATGTGAGGCCATCTGTCCAAAAGTTGAACGAAAGTGGACCTTTCAATAGGATAATGATCCTAAGCACACTAACAAATCAATCAAGGAATGGCTCAAAAATAAGAAATGGAAGTTTATGGAATGGCCTAGTAAAAGACCGGATTTGAATCCCATTGAAATGTTGTGGGGGGATTTGAAATGGGCAGTACATGCAAGAAAACCCTTAAACATCTTGCAACTGAAAGAATATTGCCCCCTTGCTAAAGGGGGCAACACTAGCTTCTGAGGCCAAGGGTGTACTTACTTTTTCCACAGATTAATATCATATCTATTGATATTTCTGTTGAATAAATGATCGAATTTCCATGGAGTGTACTTATTTTCCCACATCACTGTAAAACCCAAGCACTTTCCAGTTTGTTCACAATTAAGCACATGTTATACTTTATAACAACTTTAGATAACAAGACTTCCATCTTCATCATCTGTACAAACCTTGTACTGAAGTGGGGATGCAGTCCTACCTGTGTGTCGTTGTAAACGTTCACCACATCAACAGGCCTGTGGGTATCACAGATGAAGAACACCGAATCTTCTTCAGGCTGGAGAGTCTCCAACAGGTCCGCATTTGCCCCACAATTAATCAGGACAAAATATCGGTACTGTAAGTTTAAAAAGAGAGTCAGTGAAACACGCACATGGCTTTACCTATACTTTTGGTCACTATACAACTCATCAAATAGCTAGGAGAAGATAACCAGTTCAGAATATAGCAGAGTAAAAACTCCTACATGTTAACATTACCTGTTCCTTATGTTCTAGAAAAGCTGTACCGAGGTCCTGCCATCCTGTCACAGGAACCAGTGTATACTGCACCTGATCACAGTGGAACAAAGCCTGAACAGAAAGAGGAGAGGTTAATAAAATACAGGAGCGTTAAGACGCAAGCTTTACACACCACGTAGTTAAACTGCGGCAAAACAACAGACCTGTAGGATTTTACACGCACACAGCGCGTCGATGTCCGAGGACACGAGCAGAGCCACTCTCTACAAAATAAAGAGAGCGTAAGAAGCGCGAACCGAATCAACAAACTATATAAATAAACAAGTCCACGCGCTTGGGCAGACTGTTACTAAGGTGCTTCGGTAAATAATAAAGATGCTAACAGACATCTCTCAGTGAGCTAACCCTCTGACCCGACACCAACTGCTAGCTTTTCACTAAAACACACAGTGCACTCACCTGATTAACCACAACATCATAAAACTCTTTTCTAATGTCTGTTAGAAACATCTTAAATAACCGGCATAAACTCTTCAACACTTCCCCAGCAATAATATCAACTTCAATTAAAACTTCCGCAGTGTTGAAACTCTGGCGCCAAATTCGTTTGTGAGCGATTGGGCGGAGTTTACAGTAACATCCAATAGAATCAGAGTGACAGCTAAACGTCTCTGACCTGTAACGGTCTATACATAAAACACGAAATGGATCCAAAAATGTTAAGAATTATTTATGGATTTCCACATCTCTTGTAACAAAACTAAACGACGTTAAAAATAACTTATTTAGAATCTTACTTGCCTTTGATGCTTATTTCGACGCACTTCCGTGAAAAGTGCTTTATTGCTTTGATTCGCTAGCCGAGTGCCATGGTGGAATGAGAACTATAGTATAGTAATTCAAAAGAGAAATAAATTTTTAGGCAACTCAAAGCTCACCATACAATGGTAACTTTGATTAAGTATAAAAGGGCACAATATACATACTACAAGATACATACAACTTTTGGTAAAAACTTTTGTGAAGATCCACAGTACTGAAAACCTATCATCAACAGCTAAGCAGTGTAGAGATCAGACACTTACCCCAAACCCAGCGATAGTGGAAAGAAGGACTACATCAGGGCGAGAGTTGGACTTACCATTTACTCTATTTGAATTAAAAAGGGCCACATCAAATGCACGGCAAACGACACCAGGGAAAGATGGTATATGCTATAGCATGTTAGATCACATGAGAGACACCACACTTGATATAGTATTAAGACATATCAAGACAATATGGTATGAAATACAGGAAAAATCCCACTAACATGGAAACAGGCAGTTATAGTTCCAATACTCAAACCTGGAAAAGACCCGTCAGATCCAGCAAGCTATAGACCCATAGCATTAACATCACAGTTAGGCAAAACTATGGAGAGGATGGTAACAGATAAACTAGATCACTATATAGAAAGTAAAGGGCTTCTTTCACCGTATCAGTCAGGATTTCGTAAAGGGAGGGGGACAATGAATTCTATATTATGCCTAGGGTCAGAAATTAGGAAAGCTCAAACTAACAAAGAAAGTGTAATTGCTGTATTTTTTGATGTTGAAAAAGCGTATGATATGCTTTGGAAGGATGGACTTCTAATTAAACTTGACAAATTAGGAATAAATGGTAAGATGTATAATTGGGTATTAGACTTCCTGAACAGAAGAGCAATAGAAGTTAGAGTAGGTGCAGAGTACTCAAATAGGTATGCAGTGGAAAATGGTACCCCACAAGGCAGTGTATGTAGCCCAATACTGTTTAATATTATGATTAATGACATATTTGATCAGGTCGGAGGAAATATAGGAAAGTCACTTTATGCGGATGATGGGGCACGCTGGATTAGGGGTCGGAATATAGAATATTTAAGAAAGAAAATGCAACATGCAATAGGGAAAGTAGATCAGTGGGCAAATGAATGGGGATTTAAACTATCAATTTCAAAATCACAAGGTATATGTTTCTCTAAACGTCATAAAACAGTACCACTTCAATTATATGGGCTATATCTTGAACAGGTCAAGGCTGTGAGATTTTTAGGAATGTTTTTTGATGAGAAGCTGACCTGGGGTCTGCATATTGATAAAATTAAAAACAAATGTAAAAAGATTAGTAATGTTCTGAGATGTCTTTCAGGGCGAGACTGGGGAGCAAGTAGGGCATCGCTCATAAATATATATCAGGCTCTTATGAGGGCCGCCTTTGAGTATGGCTACCTAGCATATATGTCGGCATCACAATCAAATCTTAAAAAGCTTGATGTGGAACAGGCGCAAGCACTTCAGATATGTACTAGAGCATTTAAATCATCACCAGTGACTGCATTACAGGTGGAGACAGGAGAGATGCCGTTGTGTATCGGGAGGGTTAAGATCATGCTAGCATATTGGGTAAATCTACAAGGGCATAGCAGAGTGCACCCCATGAAAACCATCTTACAAGAATGCTCAGAGTTTTATAGGACTGACTTTAATAGCTTCGGATGGTTAGGAAATGTAAAGGCACAAAATGCAGGTCTCAGTCAGCTACAAGTAAGCCCCATTGTGGCAATACCAATTGTACCACCCTGGAGATTCATAAAACCATCTGTAGATACAGGATTACAACAAATATTAAAAGAGAATTCAAAAATAGCACCACAAGAGATAATAATTCAAAACTATATGGACCAATATCAGGATAAATTACTCATATATACAGATGGGTCAAAACAACCTGAGACTGGCCGCACTGGTGTGGCCTTTTTCATTCCTTGGTATGAAGTAGCAGTCAAAAAAAGGGCGACCGATTATTTATCAGTGTACACTGTAGAATTGTTAGGAGTCCTAGTGGCACTGCAGTGGTTGGAAAAAAATAATTAGAGCCAAGATGTCACTATAGCTTCTGACAGTCTATCAGCACTATCAAGCATACAGTCTAGGAAAACATTATGCAGACAAGACATCGTCCTACAAAATACTTTATCTGCTTTTCATACTTCATGCTAAGGGGCTGAGTGTTTCCTTCTTCTGGGTTCCTGCACATGTAGGGATAGAAGGGAATGAAATTGTGGATGTACTGGCAAAAAGATCTATAAAACATGAAACAGTTGATATAGAAATACCATTAAGTAGAGCAGAGATCAAAACCATTATAAAGGGACACACGCATAAAATATGGCAGGAATACTGGGACACAGCTGACACCAGACGACACCTATATACCATACAAAAACAAGTAGGCATGAGTGTGATGCAGGGCAGAAACCCAAAGGAAGAGATGATAATTACGCATCTTAGAATAGGTCATGCTGGCTTAAATCTAGCATTAAACAGAATAGGAAAACACCCCACTGGACTCTGCACACACTGCAGTACACAAGAGACAGTGAAACACATTCTGTTAGACTGCAAAAGGTATGAGGAGGAAAGAGCTGATCTAGAGATGCAGATTGGAAAACAAAACATGATACTAGAGAACTTGCTGGGGAAAACATCTGGGTAAATGCACCGCCCCCTAATGAACTATTTAAAAAGTACTGGTATAAGTGAGAGAATTTAGTAATCTATAGTACGAATAACTAGTATATAGCTATTTATCTCTTTATTTTCTTTTAGTGTTTATTTTATTATTAGTGTTTTTTATTTAATTTTAGTATTATTATGGTTATTATTATTATTATTATTATTTTACTATTATTATTTTTCCCCGCCAATCTACGGCCCACACTCCAGTCCAGTAGGTGGCGGTAATGCACCTTTAGTGGTTTGCCAACCGCCTTAAAAACAAAAAGAAGAAAGAAAAGAGAAGAAGAATCGCTAGCTGCATGGAGTAAGAGTAATTTGATTGGACCGTGGGTTTGTTGGGGGTATGCGTCACATCCTCCTTGACTGTGTACTTCTCTACGAAGGGAAAGCTCTTGTATTATCCTAGCTAGCTTTCGTGAAATCATTTTTTATTGTATTTGAAACTGTATACGAATAACAAGACACCATGGTGGGTAATCGCAGTTGAATGACCAATGTAACGCGTTTGAGATTAGGATTCTGTTCAGCGAAGTCATTTCTACACTGAAACGAAGCTAACTTAACTAAGCTAAGAGAGCTAACGCCAGCGAGCAAAGCAGCAGGCTGGTGGAAGCTGCCCTGTCACCGTTGTGTTATGGTTGTTTAGTGTTATTCGATCATAGTGCGGAGTGAATGTTTGTATTATATTATATTATAGTACTGTATAGTATTTACAGTGTAACATAAGCAGAACTACTGTTATCAGAAAGGCCCGAGAACAACGTGCATCATGTACTAATGCTAGATGTTCTATTTCCAGTTTTCTTTCAACATGTTTGATCACCCGATCCCGCGGGCCTTTCACAACCGCTTCTCCACTCAGTACCGCTGTTACTCAGTGTCAATGCTGGCCGGGCCCAACGACCGATCAGACGTCGAGAAAGGCGGAAAAAGTATCTGAAAAGCCTCACTATGATTGTAGTGTTTACGTCAAAAACTTATTACATACTAGCGAATGCACTGTGCGTGTGTAAATATGTGTAATTAGGCTTATTGTGCTGACTATTGAAGTGAACTAGTAGTGTAGAACTGTAGGGAAGTTTCTACTTGAGGCTCAAAAGGTCTATTTATCCATATGTATCTATATATTCACAGTACTGTGCAAAAGTTTTAGGCACCCTATTATTTTTAGTACAAACTTTGTTATATATGTTTTATTTTATGACTTCTATATCAAGTCAGTACAAAAACATTTTAGATTTCCAAACATTAGTTTTCTAGCACAAAATTAAATGTTACAGAAAAATGTTTGTATGTCATTAAAAAAAAAAGCAGCATATTAAATAGTAAGAGACACTTTTCAGATAAAAAACACAATGAAGGCTGCTGGGTTTTGCTGCAAATATAAGAAGCAAGTGTGACCATCAGAAGACTGTCTCCAGAAGAAGACTGGTTGACTGGCTGGTTCTGCAAGATGCTCAATAAACTTACAGCTCATTTCTTTATAAAACTTCACTAATTGTACTGGAGACTAAGTTTTTTTTTTGTCACACCAAATATTGACTTTGTTAAAAAAATTTTTTTTTTAAATGTACAAACATTTCATTTGATTATTTTGAAGGCATCTTTGCTCTACAACATTTCCTTGCATGTGCCTAAAACTTTTGCATAGTACTGTATATACTAACTCCCTTCTTTCTCTTTTCCCAGTTATCATGCCCCCATCAGCACTGGACCAGCTAAGTGAGTACATAAATTAAATCTTTTTCCAGAATGTTACTGATATCCAGGCCCAGTGCATACCGTTCTACCTCATTGGGGAGAAACTCAACTGTGGTGCCTTTTGCAGCAACTCATCCGGCAGTCAATCACACCTAAAACCCCAGTGAGAGGCATTCCTCTCACAGTTAATGAGATTAGGGTCTAGGAGGCAGGTTCAGCCTAGAGAGAGGGGACATTGTTAGCTTGAAGGCTCTGGGTTACTGATCAGAAGGTCATGAGTTCAAGCCCCAGCAATGCCAAGCTACCACTGTTGGGCCTTCGGGCAAGGCCCTTAACCCTCAACTGCTCAGTTGCAGTTGTATAAATGAGATAAATGTAAGTTGCTCTGGATAAAAGTGTCTGCCAAATGCTGTAAATGTAATGTAGAGAGGACCGACACACTCCTCAGCCATTCTTTGTGCCTACAGATCTTGATAACATACTATGCAGTCTGTAACCACATAGTAGAATATTCTTTGTAAAATCTGCCCTCTGGGATGCTTCTATGGACATTCTAATCATGGTATATCACTTTTTAATCATGATACATAATTGATGGAAGCTGTTTTGTGTCTGTTTTAAAACAGGCAGACTTAATATCACATACCCTATGCTGTTCAAACTGACCAATAAGAACTCGGACAGAATGACCCACTGTGGTGTTTTGGAGTTTGTTGCTGATGAAGGGATCTGTTATCTGCCTCACTGGGTAAGAGGCTGAAATTCAAATAATCAGCTGTTATTTTTGACCTGAAATAATAGAATATTTATTATAATTACTGATGGTTATTTATTTATTTATTTGTTTGTTTGTTTGTTTGTTTGTTTATTTAAAGACAATTGTATATTCCAGTAATCTTTGTATGGTCTTCCCACAGATGATGCAGAACCTCTTATTGGAAGAAGGAGGTTTGGTCCAGGTTGAAAGTGTCAATCTCATGGTAGCAACATACTCTAAATTTCAGCCTCAGAGTCCAGACTTCTTGGACATCACAAACCCCAAAGCTGTGTAAGCTGCATGCATTAGGGTTGTTAGCACTTATTGTCAGGCAAGTGGTAGAGAAACCCTCACTGATCTAGTCAAATATAATGAGATGCTATGCTTTTTGTTTTCTAGACTAGAAAATGCTTTGAGAAATTTTGCCTGCTTGACTACTGGTGATGTCATTGCCATTAACTATAATGAAAAGGTGAGTGAATGCATAACACTCTCAGTGCACATGTTTTGGTTTCATTCAGCAAAAGATGCAAACTATGAAAAGGTGAATTTTGTCTGTTTCAGATCTATGAGCTGCGTGTCATGGAAACCAAACCGGACAAAGCAGTGTCCATTATTGAATGTGACATGAATGTACGGCTGCTGCACTGCTGTTTAGTTTATAGGCATAGAAGACAATACCAGTACATAGAAGCTCTGATCATTTAATCTACATGTCCTCTTCTTTCTCATTATATATATATATATATATATATATATATATATATATATATATATATATATATATATATATATATTTATAATATAAAATGTGTATATGTGTGTATATATGTGTATATATGTGTGTGTGTGTAATATTATTTATTTTCTTTTAGGTTGACTTTGATGCTCCACTTGGTTATAAAGAACCAGAGAGACCCACACAGCATCATGAGGAACCAGCGGTATGTTTTCATCATTTTATTATTCATCATTTTAACATTCATCATTTTAACAGTGACTATTTTTCCAAACTAAATCAAACCTGTTTGCCTGTTAGGATGAGGAGACAGACCCCAGTAATTATGACATGGATATTGGATTCAGAGTGAGCAAAACATAGCACTGTCACTATATTCTTAAAAGACAATATATATGTATTTAGTAAATTCTTATTAAGTTGTGATTTTAGAGATCATGACACTTTCTCTGCTATGTCTCATCCTGCCCAGGCTTTCACAGGCTCTGGAAATCGCCTTGATGGAAAGAAGAAAGGCATTGAGCCAAGTCCTTTTCCCATTGTTCCAGGTGACATGAAACGGTAAGATCACACCACTTTCTCTCATACAGTTAAGCTTTTTTGACATATTTGGACAAGAAAACATTTGATCATCTTTGAAACAATGCCTATTAATGAAGTTGATATACTTGAACAAAACCACAAGGAAAATTTGCTTTTTCAATAATTTATTCAACAGAAATAACAATGATATGTTATATATATATATATATATATATATATATATATATATATATATATATAGCAGATGTGATATTCTTCTATGAAAGAAGTAAGTACGCGCTTGGCTTCACAAGATAGTATTGCCCCCTTTAGCAGAAATAACGTCTTGTAGGCGTTTTGCACAATTCTCCACCAGTCTCTGACATCAGCTTGCTGGTTTTTTGACCATTCTTCCTTGCAATATTCTTGGAATATTGCAAGATGTTTGAGGGTTTTCTTGCATGTACTGCCAGTTTCAAATCCCCCCCACAACATTTCAATGGGATTCAAATCCGGGCTTTGACTAGGCCATTCCATAAACCTCCATTTCTTCTTTTTGAGCCATTCCTTGATTGATTTGTTAGTGTGCTTAGGATCATTATCCTATTGAAAGGTCCACTTTCGTTCAACTTTTGGACAGATGGCCTCACATTATCTTCAAGCACTCTTTGATATGATGCAGAATTCATAGTTGAATCAGTGAATGCAAGCTGTCCAGTCCCTGAGGCAGCGAAGCAACCCCCAACCATAACATTTCCACCACTGTCCTTCACAGTTGGTATGAGCTGCTTCTCCTGAAAAGTTGTCTTTGGTCTGCACCAAACCTGTCTGCTGTTACTGTGGCCAAACAACTCTATCTTTGATTCGTCTGTCCAGAGCACATTATTCCAAAAGGCCTGGTCTTTACCTATATGCTCATTGGCAAACTGTAGTCTTGCAAAGGCTTTTTCCTGGCACGCCTCCTATGCAGGTCAAATTTGTGCAGTCTCTTTCTTGTAGAAGCATGCACTTTAACACCAGCAGTTGCAAGACTTACTAGCAGATGCTGTGATGAAATTTTGGGGTTTTTGGAGACTTTTTTTAAACAACTGGTCTGCTCTTGGTGTGAATTTGCTGGGATGGCCAGTCCTGGACAAATTGGCAGTTGTTTGAAATCTGCACCATTTGTAGATGATTTTTCTTACAATGGAATGATGTATTTTAAATAATTTGGAATCTTTTTAAATCCCTTGCCAGACTCATAGGCATCCACAACCTATTTTAAGGCCTTGCAGAACTCTTTAGATCTTGGCATAATGACATCACACACCTCAATAACAAAGGGAACACCAGACACTAGATATAATAGGGATATAAATAAGACAGGTTCCACCTGCACTCCCTAAGCAACTTCTGATCACTGGCACCCAATCTTGATCACCTGATTCTAATTTTATGGATTTGAAGGTGTGATAAATGTAGGGGTGTACTTACTTTTTCCATGTGACTGATCTGTTTTGTTCATTTAAATTGTGAAAATTACTACAAAATGTCAATTTTATGTCATTTGATAGTATATCACATTTATTAATAGGCATGGTTTCAAAGAGTATCAATAAAAAAAAACAACAATTTCCATGGAGTTCTTTTTTTCACATGACTGTATGTCCATTCTAACTAGTGTCTTAGGACTTTTCATAAAACCTTTCTAACTATTTAACAGGGGTATTCCGAACTATGACTTCAAAGTTGGGAAGCTCACTTTCATCAGAAACTCCAGACCACAGCCTCGGAAAACAGAGGAGGTACTGTAAATGACACAATTGATTACACTTATCACAATCATCTATACACACCATAGACCTTTATAAACGTGAAAAGATTACTAGTTCAGGAAATCTGTAAAATATAAGGTCAAATAGTTTTACTGTCACTGATTTTGTTCTTTGTGTGCAGGATGACTCTTCCAGTAACTTCATTGCATTCTCAGGAGAAGGCCAGTCCTTGCGCAAGAAGGGCAGGAAACCATGATTAAACCACAAGTTGACCAGAAACAAATAATAAAAGCATCTACAAACTACTCCTAATGTATTCTGTTTTTAAGAATAGAACGGTCAAATGTACTGAGAATCCATGTTTTTGCCACAGGATATGAAGCATTATTACATCAGTTACAGGTGTAAATCCAATAACCATATATTATTTTGTTAACTTTGCATATATAAATTAATTACATCAGTTGAATAAAGAAGACCCAATGAGGCTACTTTTGAGCCACTGCTGCTGGTTGATCTCTTTTTTTGTATACAATTTATTAATTATATTCATAGGCCTTAAATAAAGACATTCATCTTAAAATATTTTTTCGTTATATCTGAATCTTGACGTCAGATGCTCAATACACTTCTCTATGGATGTGCCTTCCCTCATGCCTATTTGTTATGACTATGTATACCATGAGGCCATTATAATACCTTGAAAATAACTGATTTAATACTGCTTCATTAAAATGGTTATTGTTTATCACATTTACAACCCCAATTCCAAAAAAGTTGGGATGCTGTATAAAATGTAAATAAATGTAAATAAACACAATGCAATGATTTGCAAATCTCATAAACCAACGTTATTTGCAAATGGAACATAGAAAATATATCAAATGTTCAAACTGACGATATGTACCTTTTTAAGGGAAAAAAATAAGGTAATTTTGAATTTCATGGCCACAACAGAATCATGTCTTTAATGAAGTGCTGCCTGAGAGCCTGAAGATCACAGGCATGCAATATTGATTTTCACCCTTGTCCCTTCCGCACAGAGATTTCTCCAGATTCTCAGAATCTTTTGATGATATTATGTACTGTAGATGATGAGATATTCATAGTCTTCACAATTTTACATTGAGGAACATTATTCTGAAATTCTTCAACAAATTGTAGATGCAGTTTTTCGCAGATTGGTGAACCTCTGCTCATCTTTACTTCTGAAAGACTCTGCCTCCCTAAGATACTCTTTTTATACCCAATCATGTTATTGACTTCAATTAACCTCCAGCTGTTTCTTTTTAGTAACATTACTTTTCCAGCCTTTTTTTGCCCCATCCCAAATTTTTTGAGACATGTTGCGGCCATCAACTCAAAATTACCTCATTTTTTTCTTAAAATGGTACATTCCTCAGTTTAAACATTTGATATGTTTTCTATGTTCTATTGTGAATAACATGGGTTTATGAGATTTGCAAATCATCGCATTCTGTTCTTTTTTTTTTTTTTTTTTTTTTACATTTTACACAGCATCTCAACTTTTTTGGAATTGGGGTCATAAATACTATAATACATATTCAATATATTGGACTTTAACTGGTATGTTAAGGGATATTTGGAGTTATGGTGTTGGACACATTCAAATTTGTACAAGTTGTTTATATTATGGTGAGTGGTTATGTATTATTTTGTCATAATATTGTATAAGAGGAAATCATGATGGAGTGATTAATTAGTCTGTTTAGTTTTTCAGGAGAGGTGTTTTACAACATATAGATGCTCTGAGAATTGGCTATACCCTCTCACCAATCAAACAATACTCATTCCCCTGCATCATTTCATTTATTTTTCCTACAGAAATTTTAATATAGTTATACAGTTGTAAAAATGTTTCAAGCACAAAATTTCTGCTGATAATCGTACATAATGTAAGTATAAATTTTGGACAGAACCTTGAATAAAACATGTTTATACCTGCTACATTATTGGTCAAAAGGTTTGCACATGAATGCCTGAGGCTTTTTATGATGATATATAAGAACATACAAATGTAATACCTTAATATTTGTGTATATTTTGTGTATATATTGAGATTTCACAAAGGATTTACATCCTTGAAGTACTTAATGAAAATGATGGCTATTTGAGGACCACAGTATTTAGGGATAATCTTTAGTCTTCAGGAACAAAGCTTTACAATATTTTCTTGTGCAATATGAAAAATGTTGAACTTCCAGTTGTTGTTCTCACTGACCAGCACAGCAAGAATGCAATACACAATTGTAAAAACATTACACATGAAATGAGCTGGGAAGAAAAATGTGACAGTGTTGTTGCTGCATCTGCATCACTGTAAAATAAGCCCAAAAAGCAGACACTAAAACAGACAAATTCTAACAATTCAGAAAAGCTAATACATATACATACATGTTGCTGTTAAATCTGAATGCTTTGTGGAGCCAGTGCAGACCTCACAGAGAACATTCCCTCTCCATGTTAAGCATCTGAATGGTAGTTCCAAATAGCAATTTCTCCATTGTCACTGCATGTGGCCAGCAAACCTGCTTCCTTTGGATTCCAGGCCACACAGTTAACATCTTGGCTATGGGCTTTGGGCATATGAGCAGATATATAAAACACAGGCTGCTCAGGATCAGAGGCTGCTTCCTCCTTAAAAACACGAACTCCATCATCTCCACAAGCTGTAGCCAGTGCACCAGTCAGACGACACCTTAAAAAGGAAAAGAAAAAAAAAAGAAAGCAAAGTATTGTGTTAAATTTATTCAGTGGATAGACTTTTGTACAACATGTGAGGCAGAATACAATCTAAGCATACAAATAATATAGTTAAAAGGGGTGATTTGTGGGGGTCTGAAATTTTCAGCAGGGGTGGACAAATCAGCCTGGTGGAAACACAAACAGATTTCTTGTCGGGATATTCTTTTTTTTTTTTGGTAGGTGCCCAGTGAACAAGTGGGTCCGACTCCCAGAAAAAGAAAAAAGCAGTCCTTTTTGTATGTATGTTTAAACATAATGCACTTCACAGTATTGGGATGCACATTGATGCTGTAACTACAGCGCAATCTTTGCTCCGATTCCTGCTGCACTACAAACATCAGCTGAGGCATGATCTAGTTGATGGTAGAACATTTTTGTCTAGGTGGATTAATTAACACACACATGATAGGATCATCTTTTCATAATCAGGAACATTCATGTATGTGGAATCACTGACAAAAACAAGCAAAATAAAGCCCAGCTGAAATGTGTCATATAGAGTGCCCTCCACTAATATTGGCACCCTTGGTAAATAGGAGCAAAGAAGGCTGTGAAAAATTGTCTTTTTGTGACTTTTTTTGATCAAAAGGTTAAACAATAAATACTCTGCTCTCATGGATATCAAAGAATTGCAAACACAACACAGGTTTATAAAAAAAAAACCTTTATTAAATATGTGGAACAATTATTGGCACCCCTATGGACCTGGACATTTTGTTAGGCTACATGGCATCATGGACTATATCAAATATCAACAGATATTAAATGAAAACCTGACTGTCTCTGCCAGAAAGCTTAAAATGGGTCATGGACGGATCTCCAGCAGGACAATGATCCAAAACATACATCAAAATCAACACAAAAATGGTTTACTGACCACTAAATCAAGGTCCTGCCATGGCCACCCCAGTCCTATGACTTGAAACCCATAGAAACCCTGTGGAGTGAACTTAAGAGGAGAGTCCACCAGCAGGGACCTCGAAATTTTAAGGATCTGGAGAGATTCTGTATGGAGGAATGGTTGCAGATCCCTTGCTATGTATCAGGCATTATAGGAGAAGACTCAGAGCCGTTATCTTGGCAAAGGGAGGTAGCGCAAAGTATTGAATTAACAGGGTGCCAATAATTGTTGCACATCTATATTTAACAATTTTTTTTATATAAACCTGTGTTTTGTTTGCAACCATAAGAGCAGAGTATTTTTGTGAATTTCTTTAGCAAAAGATCAAAACGTTAAACAATAAAGACAAATTTTCACAGCCTTCTTTGCTCATATTTACCAAGGGTGCCAATATTAGTGGAGGGCACTGTAACTCTCCTGTAAGCACGTGGTCATCTCATGTTTAAACAAAAGAAAAAAAAAGACCTTAGTCAGACTCATAATATATTTGTTTGTTTGGAGGACAGAACATCAAATCTTACAGCCACCACTTTATTTTTGCTGAAAGTGCAGACATGATGTACTACATGATCATATCATATACTCCCTTGTTTCTCTTCATCTGTGTTATTGCACTTAACATGCTGAAAATACTTTCAAACATTACATTAACTACTACCCTTTTGTAGCCTAGTCAACAAGGTCTCCTCAACAAAACATAGGACTGGGAAGCACACTGGAGCTGCCACTTGCCTGCTGGACTAGCTAATACACCTCTGCTTAGTGTTAAAACTCAGAGCCCAGAAATTCTTTCCAAGTGCACACAGGCAGACGTGAGCTTGTCACCCGATTTAATTTGCACGGTCTTTGATTTATGAAATAAAGACACTTCAGAAATATTTGATCTACTCTTTGTCTTCATCTATATCATCATCTGATCCACTTGTATGACATTTACCTCTTAACTTTAAAATATGTGGGGTTTTTTTTTTGGTACAAATAATGTCATGACAACTCATGACACAAAGGACAGTGCAGTAATGTTTGGTGAAACTCCCTTGAATATGTTTACCATAATAACTGAATGTTTTCTTTATCACCCACTAGATATTTCAAATAAGAATACTGTGAAAATATTAAGCCAAGATGTAAAGACTTCTTGTAAGAATAAATTCTATGCATTCTGGTGTTTGTGGTGTTCTTAAAATGGCTGATGTTCCAATAAGAGACAAGACTTCTAATATTTATAACAACATTTGAACTAATTGCTTAAAACCAATTACAAGTTTGGAACAACAAAGAGTAACAGCTCTTGGGCAGTCACAATGGTTAAACCAAATTCTAGTAAATTCTTACCATGCGACATCATATACTGTGCGGCTGTGAAAGCCAGACAAGGTGCAAATACACTTCCATGAACCATCGACGGATTCATCACCTGTAGGGAGGTCACATGTACAAAAAAAAAGTACCTTTAAATCTAACTTAGAAAACACTTCAGAAGCTCTTGTACTTAATATATGCAATACATTTCCATGTCTTGAAGTTCTCTTTCACCTGTCCCACAATCCTTCCATATTTTTACAGTGCGGTCATCACTACAGGAAGCCAGTCGCTGTCCCTCAGGGTCAAAGGAAAGACTCCACACTGTTGATGTATGTCCCTCTAAGGTTGCCCGGCATTCCCAGTCATCATCCTCTTCTTTATAAATACACACTTTGTTGTCATAACTGGCTGAAGCGAGTAGCTGTAAAAATAAAATAAACAAATAAATAAATAAAAACTATTACATAGACATGCTCTAAAATAGAGCGTACACTGCAGATGATAGCAGAACTGCATTAGCAAACTTTTAAACAAGGAAAATCATACCTCTTGTGCGGGATGCCAAACTACATGTTTCACATCCTGTGTGTGAGAATTTACGACACTCACACACTCATACTCATCCTCCTCATCCACTGAAGAGAAAAAAAAGGCAGGTGACATGAAGCTACACGTTACCCTTGTGTCAGTATATGCACTGGTGAGATGGATGCAGCTGTTCCTGCTGCCCAAGAATTTGATGGAGCATGCAAACTAAGACTCTACGAAGTCTAACGCAAACTAAGAATAATATTATCCTGACTGCGCTGATGCCCTAAAATGAGAATGGAAAAAAATTCAAGGTGATTCTGTAACAAAAACCATGTTTTTTCCCCCCTCCATTTATTATTAGTACATTCATTCATTATTATTAATTTGCTATAAATTGTTATCATTGATTTTTTTTGTGGTTTTGAAATGGAAAAGTAATTAAATGGTAATTTAAAAAACACTCTAATATTGACAAGTTTGCCACTTCAGTAGGGTATTATTCCAAAAACCAAACGGACAATAAGTAAATCAATTAAAAAGTAAAACTACTGTGTATGTGATCTGCCTCATGATAGGGATGTCATGCTGTCAGGTGCTGTAGGGAAACTCTTGTATAAAAACCCTTGTGATAAACAGGTAGTCAAAATGTTTGGCGTTTTTACTCTTTTGACTGAAAACCAAAAGGGTCAGTTTTGGCTGCAGTTTGTTCGGAATTTTTTTTAAAATACATCTCAGATTCACAGTACGCACCTTCCCATATCCAAACGCTCTTATCTCTGCTGCAGGTGGCTAGTAAGTTACCAGATGGGGCCCACGCGACACACTTCACCTCATTTTCGTGTCCCTCTAACACCGTAAGGCACTGAAGAAAAACAATGAGTATGAAATCTGAGTGCCAAGCTGAAAAGTTTTATGTTAAATACGACATTTATACATTTATAGTAATTGAAGCTTAGAGATGGAGCAGCTGTAGTGTTGGTGCTGTATTGAAAAACAGTGTGCCAAACAAAATGATCCAGTTCATTCGTAAACTAAGCACTGATGAGGGGTAGCGTATTATTAGCACTCAGTGCATGGAAAATATGGGGCATCGGCTCACGTTTTAACCAGCAACAAAGGTGTTTTAATACAGTATCTCTGTGTTTATATATCACACCATACAAGTACATGCTGCGTACAGTACATATAGAAGCATATGCATTTTTTTCTTTTTTATATATTATTTTTTAACCTGAAATTCGTCATCCTTTTTTTTCCAGATACACGTGGTGGCATCAAAGCTGGCAGATGCAAGATAATTCCCACAGGGCGACCAGGAGACCTTCCTGACAGTTCTCTGGTGTCCATCTGATAACACACTCTTACACTGCCAAGTGTCTCCTGTGCGGGTACACAACATTCATTAAAGAACATTTGTTTTACACTTCAGACACGAGTGAGTATGAGCAAGAATGGGCAGTGTGAGTGTGTGAATCAGGTTTACCTTCTTTGCCCCATATCCGTATAGATCGGTCTCCTCCGCAGGAAGCCAGCAGTGCTCCTGTGGGGCTCCACGACACATACCAGCACCGTGAGTCCGGGTGAGCGCTCAGTCTGTGCACAAGCTGCAACATAGCCTTCATTTGATCACTGTGCTAACACGGGGGGGGGGAACCGCACACGATGTAGGAGACGATTTCAGTAACTTGTTAATGTTAACAATAATAATAATAATAACAACAATAATAAAACTTCACTGTTTGCCACTAATAACAGTTGTTTATCAGATACTTCCGGCTTCCTGCTCGTTGCTTCTTCGGTGCTTCCTGGGTCAATACTACTGTATAACCTACAGCGCCGCCTACACAGACTTCTCCAGTCCCGTGTGCTAGATAAAAACAAACATGTTAATTAATGTTTTATTTAAGATAAATAAAACTGCTCATTAGGGATAAATTTATCAATTCAATTGTAATATTTAGATCCTGAATTTATATACTAATGTAAAGCTGCTTTGTGTCCATGGTTAAACGCGCTATACAAATAAAATTTCATTGAATTCATGGCACCCATTTTCTCTATTCGATGTGAGAAACCTCTCTGATAGGTGCATCCGTCTACACTGAGATACACCAGAGGTGTCAAACAATCACCATATTAATACGGAAATTGTGAAATTGAATTGTGGTCCGGATTTGGATGGGAAGATTCAAACAAAAAGGCATAGTCTCTGTGTTATTCCACTAGGGGGCAAAATAGAGCAAATAAATAATAAATAATAATAATTTTAATGCTAATAAATAATTCGCAGACATTTTCAAACTTTTCTTACATGTATATCTCTTGAATATTTGAAAAGCTATATATATATATATATATATATATATATATATATATATATATATATATATATATATATATATATAAGCACGCACACACACATACACACACATTATCACATTATATATATGTGTGTGTGTGTGTGTGTGTGTGTGTGTGTGTGTGTGTGTGTGTATATATATATATATATATATATATATATATATATATATATATATATATGTAACTGGTTTTAGTCTGCGTTGTGCTTTATTTTATCCAAAGAAAAAGGGGGACGGCAACTGGGTCAACTGCTCATTTATCCTCTCCTCCCTCTCCCATTCAACTATAACACGAAAAGGGCATAATAGCCAAAACAGGAAATTACACAAATCAATGACATCACGACAATCAAAAAGAAAAATACTCAGACAAACAGACATCCACATCAGGTACACATCCTTTTTGTGTAATTCTACACATTAAATTTAAGGAGTGTTTTCCATACCCGTTACATATATATATATATAATACATCAATTTAATACATTTGAATCTAATGTTGTATACAGAATACATTGTTAGGCCTTTTTCTCATTTCAAAATTCTAAAATAAATAGCATCATTAAAACGAATAGCCTTACATTATGTCCTTCACATGAACTGAAAAATGCTGATTTTCTGTTTATTTGTTATTTGAGTTTAGCCCTCCTGCACTTGGAGGTATCCTGAATTTTTCGTGGAGTGCTTACGTTTTTCAAAGGAGCTTCCTCACTTTACTCCCTTCTTTTTGTGTTGGTCATTTTTTAAAACAAACAAACAAATAAATAAATACATTTCTCAAGTGTTTCGTTAACTTCTTCCTGTCTGTCTCCACTTTTATGTTTCTTTTCGAAGATACTTCCAGTAACTTTTCATTTAGTTATAGCTTAGCAGGCTGCAGGAGTAGTAGGCTATTTACTGTTGTTCATTTGGACATATTACGCCATTTAAATGGTAGTGACTCTGTTACTGAATTGCAACCTTGTTACCCTACGAAACATTACTGTTGTTATATCAATTAAACAAACTTCAGCTTTATGAAATGACGTTTAAGTGCGGTTTAATTAATAGGGGCGGTAACCTCGACCCCTTCAGAGGGAGTAGGGCATAGGCATGCTCAATTCATGACGGACTGCACCCTTTTGCTTTCCCTTAACGCTGTAAAAACAGGAACCGGAAATGTAAAGAAAAGGGAGAAAACGCGGAAGTGGATTGTGTGCTGTTTCATTTACAGCCTTTGTGAATTTTTTTTTGTTGTGATTAGGTGTGAAATGCGAAAATGACGCTGTCTTAGTTACAAATTCGGTAAGGTTTTGTATTTTGAAAGAGGACATTATAATTTTAGGAACCCGTCATGTGTTGGTTTATGTGATAGCTGTGTGGTTGTTTAGCTTTCGTGTTGAGCTAACCTGGGCCTGTGCGATTACTGGAAAACTTCATAATCTTCCGCTATGGCTGTCTCTGACTCTGAGTAAACACGATCTTTGATCCATACAGGTAAGTGCCTCTACCACCGAGAGACGGTACCGATTATAAACTGGTCTTTGTTGTTTTCACAATTAACGGATAACTACCATTTTACGATTATCTTTGTTCTCTAATACACATAATAAAACACATACGATTCATTGTTTACATCGAGGCTGGATAGTAAGATATGTATTCCCCAAAGTTTTGTATCTGACAAAAGAAAAAGTTAACGTTCTTAATGTTTAAATATACGTTGCTGTTTCTTTAGTAATTTTTTGAGTGACCTAGGCGATTTATTGAATTAGTGTCAGAATGATCAGAATTATAATACGCGGGTAAGACCAGCAGAAAAATGGTGGATCTGAAATTGGCTACTGTTTAAAAAAATAAATAAATAAAATAAATTTTAAAAAAGGCAAAAATTGGAAAGAAATTTATTTTGGGAACTGCAAATGTACCTTTTTTTTTTAAAGTTCTTTAGGATTAATTTTATTATATTGATGCTTTATTATATTTACCACATAAGTGATTTTTGTATGAAAGAGTTTAACTGTGATGCGCTTCAGTTAAAAACATTTTAAATCTTAGTAGTTCTAACAGGAAATAATAATAAGTGATTGGTCATTAGGATAAAGGTGCTTATTATTGACAGGGTACACATCTGCATGTTCCTCTTCTATTTAAGCATAACAGGGTGTCTGACTTGTAATTTTCATGTGTAAAATTTACACTGTTATAGTTTAGCAAAATGCAGGCATTAAAGTCACTGAGTGCTGCTGAAAAATGACTCCTATGCAAATGTCCATATTGGTCTGTTTTCAGTATTTTAGGACAGTCCTCTCCCAGTTAAGCCCTACCATATTGTGGTGTTCAGTTGTGAGATTCAGCTAGTGGATGATGTATGCCCCCGCGGGAAGCGCTCTTCCTGTAACCCGCAGGAGACGAGGCGGGCCTGCCGTTCCCAAGCAGCCTGAACGCAGTCTAGCGTCTGCGTTCCCTGGTGCGCTCTCCATCACAGCCTTGTGCACGGCCCTGGCTGAACCGGCGTGGCTGCGTGTGCATGGAGGAACCTGCCCCAGACAGGAGCTTGGGGTGGCCGACGTGCTGGGATACATAGACGAGAAACTCATTGAAGGCAATTATTCATAAGCCTATTGTTAATTCACTAAACACTCTAGTACTTATTAGTGAAGTCTATTGAGCTTGTGGTACAATTTTAAATACCTAATGAAGCCTTTCACGTGAATGGTGAAGTGTCTATAAGAATATGCCACAGGCACCTCAACTTGAATAGCCATCCAGCAGGTTTTTGCACATGGCAACATGATTATTGGTAGTTGAATTACATAAACAGTATTCTTAATGCACTGTCATAACCCTCCAGACATTTTTGCTCACTCTCATCTCAGTCTTAACCATGCTCTGTCTTAACATAGTAAATTCCTGGCTCTTTTGTGTTAAAAGCAAAAAATAAATAGATTTGGTCTCCAAGAAACATTCTTATAAATGGTTTTAAATGTATAAACAATCGATGCTTGTTCTGTTTTCCCAACAGACTACTGTATTAATTCCCAGACTATCCTACTGTTGCGAGTCATTGCAGCCTTCTGTTTCTTGGGCATCTTGTGTAGCCTGACAGCTTTTCTCCTGGATGTCTTTGGGCCTAAACACCCTGCTCTCAAAATTACACGCCGATATGCCTTCGCTCACATTTTTACAGGTATTCAGCATGTCAGGATGCTTTCTGCTCTTTTATTTTATAATGAAAAATGATCAGTAAAAAAACAGGGAATGTATTCAAATATAAAAGAAATCCTGAACTGAATACCTCTGCAATCTTCTCCACTGTCTAGTGCTCCAGTGTGCCACTGTGATTGGCTTCTGCTATTGGGCTTCAGAGCTCATCCTCACCCTGCAGCAGCAACACAAGAAGTATCACGGCTCTCTCATCTATGTCACATTTGCCATCAGCTTTTACTTAGTGGCTGGAGCTGGAGGAGCTTCCATTTTAGCCACGGCTGCTAACTTGCTCCGCCATTACCCCACTGAGGAAGAGGAGCAGGCCCTAGAACTACTCTCTGAGATGGAAGAGAGCAGTGAGACTTATCCAGTTGACTATGACATTGCCAATCAGTTCCAACCACCGCCTGCTTACACACCCTGATGAAAAAGCATTTGTTAAGTCTTTTGTGTTGTCCAGCCCTGCCACCCCCATGCTTAAGGTACCTTTTGCAGCCTCCCAAAAATTCATGGACCGAGCAACCTGCAAAGTCCATTTGCCTTGTAATAAATCATCTACATGTAGGCCTAATACTTTACAGTACCCTTTAGCCAATTTGCCCTTGTCTCAACTCCATCCACGTTTAAAACTGTCAGTTGTTGGATTTCAGTATGACACTGCTCCTGGAATGGCTGATAATCACTGAGAAATGTTCATCTTTCGTTACCATAGTTTGCATGTAGATGCCTGTAAAGTGTAAAGACCTGAGACCTAAACAAAACTTCTTCTTGGTTGGGTCAAAAGTGGCATTCTTTATTATGTACTAATGTGAATCTAAGTGTAGACTGAGATTAGGCATACAGTAATCCAGCTGCTTCTTGGGCTCATTGAGTAGGGTTTTTGAGAGAATTTTAGGTTTCTTCTACGTTTTTTTTTTTTTCTTTTTTCCTTTCCTTATTCTGTTAAATACAACATGCCAGTCTCTTGTCACATTCTACATGTAGAAATCCACATTGTAGTTCTTATATTTAGTGCTTTTCTTTCAGTTTGGATGTAACATTTTTCAGCTGGTCATGTGTGTACACGCATTTTGATCCTGAGTATATTTTCACTTTTCCATGCACCTACACTGATAACATTTTTTCACTGTTAACATATTTTTGGAGGGGGTGGTTGGTTTCTTTTTTCGAAACACTGAAACTTAAGTGAACTCTGCACTTCGATGATGCCCTGTGTTTTATATTTATGTACTTCATGTTTGATAATATTGTATAATAGTGATTTCTGCTGTTCAAAACAATTGACCTTAATGCCAGAGTTTGACTTTGTTTTAAATTCAACCTTTGAAAAACCGTGCGTGGCAGAAACGTCAACAATTTCTCCAAAGTCTTGTGGAATTTTTAAAAACTTAAATTATTTCCCCCTAGCTTGTTAGTTATTTGGTGATGTGTGGCTTTTAAGAAAATGCACATATTCCCCACAGAAAATAGACTATTTATTTTCTCTTTTATATTGTTCATTATTCATTACACATGGTGTACATCTAGTTAATTCTCTATGACATTGCTATATGTATCAGGCTCATTGGCTGTGATTTTGAAGTGTTCCATTTTGCCAACTTGCGTTAGTGTGTTGACCATTTGTTTATAGTTATAATCCCACATCTGTCTTTGTGTTTTTTTTGCAGTATGCTTTGCTAGTTTATATAATTGAGGACGTCACAGCTCACAGTGCTACTCCAAAATTCATCTAAGAAAATCACAAGTCTTGTGTGTTCATACGATTGCAGTTCACTCAAATTGTTTATAGTTCTGTAATTGTTTGATATTTCACAGCATGCCCTGACTATGTAATGTATGAGTGTTTTACTCAATGATCATTAGAGATCTGACCGTAAACATTGAATTTTACACACATTGTTTTTGTTTTTATATTGGGGTGGATTGTGACAGTTCTGCTATGTTTCTCCTTTATGTATTCATTTCTGTAGCTTTGTCATTGAAAATAAAGGTTCTCTGACAATTTGTTTTGTGGTATCGTGACTTTGTTCATAACTGCTGTGGAAGTCTGATGACTTGTGCTTTAAACTAATTAATGGTTCTCATAGTGGGGTCTTGGGATCCAGAGATTGGTGAAGCACAGCCAGGGGGTGTCAATTAAAAAATAGTAAATTAAAAATTGTTTTATTAAAACGGCCTGTTGCAAACCAACATCACTAATAATAATAATAATAATAATAATAATAATCGTCACCTTTGAAAAGTTATTCACACGTCACTTCCGGTGTTCTCGCCGATTTTGCCGTTGTCATGACAACGGTTGATTCCTGCTGAAGACCACGGAATTGACTACTGAATTTTCTGTCACATGCGTTATGCCTTTTTAATAAAGTAAAGCTGGTTAATGTTTCCAGATTTTTCGACGATGGCTTCAAGGCTTCGAGGATAAGCTCGTCCAGGCAGTGTTAGCTGGACAGCCATGTTAAAACAACAAACGAGGTAGCTGGCTCTCTCTATGATATACAGGGCTTAGATTAACTATGTTGTTCAGTTTAATTAATTAATTATTATTTTATTTATTTTTAAATAAAATGCACTCCAGCGAAATAGTAGCCAAGAGATAGGTCTTGTCTCAGTACTGCTTCGTGTGTATCGGAAGCAGATGACTGGAAGAGCCGATAGGTCTTGTCTCAGTACTGCTTCGTGTGTATCGGAAGCAGATGACTGGAAGAGCCGATAGGTCTTGTCTCAGTACTGCTTCGTGTGTATCGGAAGCAGATGACTGGAAGAGCCGATAGGTCTTGTCTCAGTACTGCTTCGTGTGTATCGGAAGCAGATGACTGGAAGAGCCGATAGTCTATCTTAAATTATGAATAAGAGTTCAAGTATGCTAATTAGCGCATAACGTTATGTCCACCAGCAATTTACCCCCTCTGCGAAATTTGCCCAGCTGGAGCCGGGTTGGAACCCTCGACCGGGTTCGTGACACTCTTCTAGTTTCCTGTGAATGTGAGTATAAAGCAGCACCATCAGACAGACAGGGCCACAAGACTGCTCAGACCAGTGTAGGGATGGACCCAGCTGGGGCGAGGGTAGCCTCACTGGAGAAAGACATCCAGTTCCTTCAGCAGACGCATAAAAGCACACTGGAGAAGCTACACGAGGAGATTGAACACCTGAAGCGTGCTAACAAAGGTGTGAAGAATCATTTTTAGTGTATTTCAATGTTATTCAGTATGTGGAGATTGTAAATAAGCAGCTGCACAAATTAAGCCTTACCTTTCTCACAGATGTATGGCTCTTTTCCAGAGTTGCAGTATCGACTGATTATGGGAGCAGAGCATCTTCCTCCAAGAGGTAGAATATAAAATGTGTGCATAACATTTATGTTAAATTGGAAAGATCTGTAATATGATTCTCTCTGTGATGTATCCAACCCTTGTTAGAGCTTAGTCCATCGGGCTTACATGAAAAGCAGTGTCAGACTGGAGTCTTCTGGTAATATCCTGCACCCACTCCACCTATTTTACATAGGAAACATTCACAAAATGACCAGAACCAGTACATTAATCTTTACTGCTTTGATCTACTTAAGCTCTGAAGAGAAGCCAGAGACAGTATGTCATAGTGTAGAACATAATGTGGCCAGCATTATGTCTCTGCTTCCTCTGAGGATCCGAGATGGTTCATCCCATCCTCCACGCACTCCAACCCTGCAGGAGTGTGAGGCCATGATTGGGCAGCTCTATAACACCAACACCTTGCAGTGTCAGGAGGTGAGGAATCTGTCAACTATATAGACCTATGCTAAATTCTCATGTCACTATTATTGGCTAAACTTTTATCTTAATTTAGGATGTACTATTTATTCAAACATATGCAACACTAAACTGTATCCATCAGATTTCTTCTGTTTTTGTGTATATCTCATTCTAAATAGTTTTATATCTTCACATGAAATACAACAAGGCAACCTGAGTAAACACATAATACAGTTTTAATTAATTAATTGACTTTTTAATGAAGCAAAATATTATCCAACAGCTATCACCCATGTGAAAAACTAATTGCCCCCTTAAACTTAAAATCTGGTTGTGCCACCTTTAGCAGCAATAACTGCAACCAAATACTTCTGATAACTGGAGATCAGTCTTTCACTTACGTCTAGGGTTAGGATTTACTCCTGTGCTATGGATCATTGTCTTGCTGCAAAAGGATTTTCTGGTAGAGAGCAGAATTAATGTTTCTCCCAATTATTGCAAGTTGCCCAGGTCCTGAAGCAGCACAGCGTCTCCACACCATCACATTTCCACTACCATTCTTTAATGTAGGCATGATGTTCATTTTGTGGAATTCTGTGTTTGGGATGGATGGATGGATGGATGGTTTACGCCAGATGTAACGGGATCCCAGTCTTCCAAACAGTTCCACTTTCTTCTCATCAGTCCACAGAACATTCTCCCAACAGGTTTGAGGATCATCAAGGTGTGTTTTGGCAAAACTCAGACGAGCCTTAATGTTCTTCTGGGTTAGCAGCGGTTTTCACCTCGCCACTTCCATGGATGCCATTTTTGTCCATTGTCTTTCTGATAGTGGAGTCATGATCAGTGACCTTTACTGATGCAAGAGAGGTCTGTAGTTCCTTTGATGTTGTCCTTGAGTCTTTTGTGATTTGCTGGATGAGTCGTTGCTATGCTCTTGGAGGAATTTTGGAAGGCAGCCACTTCTGGGAAGGTTCGCTATTGTGCTAAATTTTTCCGTTTGGAGATAATGGCTCTTGCTGTGGTCTTTTGGAGTCCCAGAGCCTTTGAAATAGCTTTGTAACCATTCCCAGACTGATGTATTGCAATCACCTTCTTCCCCAACATTTCTGGAATTTCTTTCAAATTTGGCATAGTGTGTTAAAGAGTAAGACCTTTTAACCAACTTCATGTTGTTGAAAAAGTTCTATTTAAGTGCTGATTTGATTACACAGGGTTTTCAGTAATCAGGTCTGGTTGTGTCTAGTCCAGATGAACCCCATTATGAATGCAGTTTCATAGATTTGGGGAAATAGTAACTACGGGGGCAAATACATTTTCACACAGGGCCAGTTGGTATTGGATAACTTTTTTGCTTCAATGAATGACATTATCATATAAAAAACTGTATTTTGTGTTTAGTCAGGTTGCCATTGGTTTATCTTAGATTTTGTTTTAATTTCTGAAACAATTTAGTATGAGATATACACAAAAACAGAAGAAATCAGGATGGGGCAAATACTTTTCACAGCACTGTACATATGTTAACATAATAATTAGTTGCTGGCAGTTTTTTTTCCATAGAACTGTTATACAGTATAGTGAACAAAAGAATGAGATCACATTAGTTGAGAATGGTAGATATAATTCTTGATTATACAAAATAAGTAAGCTCAAAATAAAGCTGTTGTTATGCTGCTTATACCTAGGCAGCCTGCTACCAAACGTGACTGTTTTGAAGTGTCTATAATAACAAATAATGCAGTAGAACATACTGTATAACTTGATTATAGACACACTGACCAGTCTCAACTAGCTTTAAAGTTAAAATGATCTCAAATTTACAATGCCTTTGGGAAAAATAAATTGTTGAATCATAGCATTCACATTAGTCAACAAATGTAAATGATTTTGAGAAAAAATAATATTGGCCAACGAGATATTAATGTTTATCATCTAGTGCACAACATAATCGCAAAGTGAATAAGGAACAAGGATTAAAAACACTTCAGACGCTGACCAATGATAAGTAACACAACAATACATATAAAGGCTGTATTTGTCTTTTATCTCAGCTGTTCCGTGTGAAGGCTGTTCTCAGAGACCTATTAAACAGAAAGAAACTCTCACCTGAGGTCTGCAATCTAACAAAGACATATCTTGCTGACAACACAAGGTACTCTTGTCAATATGTCACTATGTCAAGGTACTACTCAAAGACATATCTTCTACTAATGTTGTTATTTATTTCTTGCTTCCATAAGTGGAGAGTGGATACACATTCCAAAACTATCTCTTAAGACCTTGCCAAAAATACAGTAGGTTGACTCATCTGCATCTCTTACTTATAAAGAATATAGATTTATACAATGCCTTGCATAAGTATTCACCCCCTTGCTTTTTTCAATAATGGCTTTATTCACACCACTTATCCAGAAAGTCCAGATTTGTGGAGTGTCCGTGGTTATGGTTGTCCTGTGAACAGGTTCTCTAATCCAAGCTGTGGATCTCTCCAGCTCCTTCAGAGTTACTCCTGGCCTCTTGGACTTTGGTGGATGGTCTCCTCTAGGCAGAGTTTTGGTTGTGATTCTTTCAATATTTTAATAATGGATTTACTGGTGCTCTACAGAATGTTCAAATACTTTCAGAAGGGACCGTATAATCACACATTTTTAATGGGTTTTTTGGTAAACAATTTTGCAAATGAATTCCCCCAACACTTGGGTTATTTTGTGTAGATTCAGTTCCAGTTCCAGCTTGTAACACTTTAAAAATGTGGAATAGTTCAAGGGGGTGACGCAAGGTATTGTAGATTTATATATAAAGTATTGGAATGACAAGACCAATTCTAATGTTTTTTGCTATACACTGAAGACATTTGGGTTGGAGCTTAAAAGATGAATATGAGATCAGAAAGATCAGAATTTCAGCTTTCATTTCCTGATATTTATATCTTGATGTGTTAAACACCTTTGGTGGCAGACCACCCAATTTTTTGTAACTTTTTCCAGAAGTGTTGGAACAGACAGTCTTAAAGTAAATAACACTTAATATTTGCTTGCATATCCCTTGCTTGCAATAACTGCATCAAGCCGATGACCCACTGACATCACCAAACTCTTGCATTTTTCTTTTGTGTTGCTTTTACAGGCTTGTATTGCAGCTTATTTCAGTTATTGTTTGTTTTGGGGGTTTTCTCCATTCAGTCTGTTCTTCGTGAGGTGAAATCCATGCCCAATTGGCTTAAGGTCTGGTGACTGACTTGGCCAGTCTAAAACCTTCCACTTTTTTTTAAACTGATGAAGTCCTTTGTTGTGTTGGCAGTGTGTTTTGGGGAAGTGTCTTGCTGAATGATGAAGTTCCTCCCAATTAGATTGGATGCATTTCTTTGTATATTGGCAGACAGAATGTTTGTGTAGACTCCTGAATTTATTCTGCTGCTACCATCATCAAGATTACCATCAATAAAGAGTAGTGAGCCCATTCCAGAAGCAGCCATGCAAGCCCAAGCCATGACACTATCTCCATCATGCTTGACTGATGTGATTGTATGTATTGGATCATGAGCAGATCCTTTCTTTCTCCACACTTTGGCCTTTCCATCACTTTGGTAGAATCTTGGTTCCAGAACTTTTGTGGCTCATCTCCGTATTTCTTTGCAAATTCCAATCTGGCCTTCTGATTCTTACTGCTGATTTAGTGGTTTGCATCTTGTAGTATGGCCTCTGTAGTTCTGCTATTAATTAAGTCTTTTTTGAACAGTGGATTGTGGTAACTTCCCCCCCGGCCCTGTGGAGGTTGTTGTTGTCACTGACTTGTTTTTGTGTTTTACTTCACTGCTCTTACAAAATTTCTGTCATTAACTGTTGTGGTTTTCCTTGGCCAACCTGTTCCATGTCTGGTTGTTAGTACCACTGTGGTTTCTTCAGGGCATTCTAAATTGTTGTATTGGCTATGCTCAATGTTTGTGCAATGGCTCGGATTGATTTGACCTTTTTTCTGAGCTTCAAAATGGCTTACTTTCCTCCCAGAGACAGCTCTGTGGTCTTCATGTTGGTTTATCCTTTTTACCAAATGCAGTCTTCACAGGTGAAAGCTAGGGCTCAAACTAATATTAGACATTCAGAGCTGATAACTGTTTAACCAATCATCAGGGCACACATGGGCAACAAGAAACACCTGACAGTCACATGCAGGTCATTCCATCTCAAGTGGTCCAAACCAGGTTGACCTCACTGACAAGCATAAGCTATTGTATTTATCTTATAAACAGAATTACTGTAAAATACAAGCAACCAACTTTGCAGTTATAGGACCACTTGAGATGGAATGACCCATGTTGTAATATTTTTTATCACTTAAAAAATGGGTGGGTTTAAAAAATAGCAAGGTGCCATGTTTTAAGTTGTTTAACACATCTAGCTGTAACTCTCAGGAAATGAAAGCTGAAATTCTGATCTATCATCTCATACTCATCTTGTGATCTCAAAACTTGATGTCTTCCATGTATGGCAAAAACAATAAAATTGGCCTTGCCGTTCCAATACTTACTTTAGGAAGGGATATATATATATATATATATATATATATATATATATATATATATATATATATATATATATATATATATATATATATATAATACACACACACACACACACATGTATGTATGTATGTATGTATGTATGTATGTATAGCATTCTAGACCCTATTATGATTTGCTTATTTTCCTGCTGTAGACATCAGACCCAGGTGAGTGTGAGAGAGAAGGTTATTTTTCCTGTCATCAGACAGTCCCTGAGCAGCAACCTGACAGAAAGGCAGAAACGTGCCCAGGACGTGCACAAAATGCGGCTCAGAAGAGCGATCTTCTCCTAGCTACGTAACAGCTATATGCAACAGTAAATATAATGAATTACAAATGTGTTTTTTCTTGTTTTGTTTTGGGTTTGCCCTGTAAATTATAGTCAATTACTCCTGATGGCTGCTAAATCCAGTTACTTATAGCTTTAAACCTCTAAACACAGTAGAAAGTCACATGGACACATTCTGAAAACATATAATAAATAATAGGCTAAATATTAGCCTACACAACTCTTGCTTGTGAAGTGGTATCAAGGCAATATCAAATTAAATAAGGCCAGCATGATATCTAAGGACTAAAGCATACTAGGCTGTGTTATTTTCATAGGAAATCTTCATTCTTCCTGGTGTGGTGTGATTTGGTTACCACCCCTAAGCAGATTATTTTCTTATAACAGCACATCCCAAAGTGTTTTATGCTCTTATAACACAGTCATTTGCCAACGATATTTTTTAAAATTAAGTAAACAATAACGCAGCATGCTTTTTAAAATTCAGTTTATAGTTAGGTTTAATGTTGTGGCAGTTAAGTCCTGTTATCACGAGGCATTAGAAAACTAATGAACACCTCCTGACCAGTCAAATTTAAGAATTCAACAACATTATAATATAAATAGAACGACTAAATTGTTATTATTACAACCGTAAAAGCATTGATTATGGCACAAAACAGTATAAGCTCTTTTTTTAGAATGTACACGGTATGGCCAAAAGTATGTGGACACCCGAGTTTCCCATTCTAAAAACGTAGGCATTAATATAAATTTGGTCTCCCCTTCACTGCTATAACTCCACTCTTCTGGGAATACTTTTCACTAGATTTTGGACTGGGGCTGTGAGGATTTGCCCATTCAGCCACAAGAATGCAAGAGGTTAGGCACTGGTGTTGGATGAGAAGGCCCCTTAGTTCCAGTGAAGGGAAATTGTAATGCTGCTGCATACAAAGACATTTTAGACAGTTGTGTGCTTCCAACAATGTGGCTACAGTTTGGGGAAGGCCATATGGGTGTGATGGTCAGGTGTCCACATACTTTTGACCATATGGTGTATTAATGTGTGAACAGATATTTTTCTTCACATATCAGCACTGTTTATCACCTGTGTCTGCTTTCTGCATTTATTTTTATTATTTAGCATTTTCTGAGCCTGCTGCAGATTCACTCATGCAAAACACATCCTGGACTGTACCTTTCATTAAAAAAAGGTATCATTGAACTGAATGGGTAACAACTCCTTCAATCTGACTCTTTTGAAAAATTTATTCTGTTACTCTTTTCCTATTGACTTTAGACTTTTATTTGCTGTTGTGGCATTGCTGTAAAATTGTAATTATTTGGGTCAAGGTGTTTTACCAGTGAGGATTGGCAAGACGAGATTTACTTTGTCATCTTTCTGGTTTATGTTTTATGGTATTTTATCACACAAATGTGAAATTAAAACTTTCAAGTCTTGGCTTTCCAATAAATAATAAGAGTATTTTAAAAATGGGTCAGACGAACATTCAGCTCGCCTTTTACTGAGATACCACTCAGTAATGAACCCTTTGCCCCTTTAGCTGCCCCTTTTAGGGTGCCATGTGCTTCTATGTGTAATATATTGGCTTCTGATCGCAGGTGACTACCTTGAAAATTCCCAGTCAGTTGAGAGATTTCAAACTTGACTTGAGTAAACTTAATCCCTTTTAATTTAATGTGAATGTTAAAGTGAAATGTGTGACACGAGTCACACTTTGCTTGTATTTCCTCATTTGTAAGTCACTTTGGATAAAAGCGTCTGCTAAAGGAATAAATGTAAATGTAAATATAAAGTGGAAACTTACCTTTTCCTCCTGTCTTCTCTGATGTGTAACGGATGAGATCCATACTCATTTCTCACAAGTAATACAACTGACTAATAAACTATTCAGCCTCTGTTCATAAAATACAGTAGTAACTACTAGCATAAATGTGTCACTATGTGTTCTCAAAATATTCTCGCTTTGCATGCTGTAGTTTAAAAAAGTCAACGCTGTCATATCCTTTGTGGGGACGTTTTAGCACAGAGCAATGAGTGCAGGTATGTACACACAAGTATATTTTTGATCACTATTTTGATTAAACAAGGGGAAGACACGGTTGTAACAAATTTTCCAATTAAAACATTTACCATATAAATGTAGAAATTGTCAGCACACTAGCATATTAGTGGCGGTGTTGTACTAACAATATCCGTTTGATTAAGTGCAAGTTAAACAGAACAGAACTTTTTTTATTGGCTCACATTTATATGAACATGAACAGTGTTTGAAAAGAAGTTTTAATTTGTGGAGTCTGTGTGCCATTTGTTCTGTCTGCACTACTGTAACATAAAATGTATAAAAAAAGAAAAAAAAACTCTAATGTGATTGGTACAGAAGTCATTTTAAAGCTGTTTAGTGTGCACTTAGGATTCATGCAGTACACAGTACTACTGTAACTAAAACCTTTTCATCTTCAGTATTATGTTTTTCTACTGCAGTGGAATTTAGAGGAAAGACCTTATAGTCACTAAAACATTGACATTCATCATTCATTGATCTTTATTTACTGCTTTATCCTAGTCAGGGTCTCAATCAACTGTATGAAATGTAACACTGGGTACAAGATGGGAGAATTCACCCCAAATGGAATGCCAGTCCAATGCAGGGCATCACGACACATAACCAATCCGCCTACCTGCATGTTTTTGGACAGTGGGATGATATTGGAGGAAACCCACACAAACACACACAGTACCCCGAGCTCAGGATTGAACCCTGGACCCTGGTGCTGTGAGGCGGCAGTGCTGCCCAGTATGCCATAATGTTTGTACATTTATTGAAGTTAATTTTTAATAGATAAAAAAAATTTGCTGCTTTATAGATTATAATTTTTGTGTATCCCATTTTATAAGATAAGGTATCCTATGCCTGTAAATGTCTATTTGAAGGACTTTTCAGGTTGTATTGTGTCAGACGGATAAAGCAGATGCGGTAGCAAAATAGTGCTTTTATTGAAAGCAGCGAAACAAACAAATTCAAAAAGTGAGACAAAGCAAACAGAGCAAAAACCAGGATAACAATAACAAACTGAATGATACTTTGTATCGTTTGGTGATTTGGAGTACATTTAAAAAAAAAAAAAAAAAAAACATTTCAGGATAAAGGGCATGGAACTCATTATAAAGGAGGATGTCCAGAACATCTTGAGTAGGTACCCAGCACCTTTCCTCTGTGCCATATCCACCCCATTGAATGAGGTACTGGAGTTTGCCATTCTTACAATGTGAGATGGATTTCTTGACTGATGTAAGGCAGTTGTCCCTCTATGTTGAGAGGTGCAGGGGTGTTGAAGGCGAAATGTCAGGAAGTTGACCTGGGGTAACAGGTTTCAGTCAGGACACATGAATGGATGGGGCTAAGCAGCAGCAGTTGTGGCAAATTCAGTTTTTAAGTCACCTCATTAATACATTATAGAATATTGTAGAGGCTGATGTATCAGTCTAATGCATGATGATCATGGTGATGAGAGGTGAGAGAACAATTCATAAAAATAAATGTTAAAAAAGCTCCTGGCCCTGACTATTGCACCTGGAAGTCTCAAACACTGTGCCGATCAGCTGTCCACCATCTTTACAGATATATTGAACTTCATTCAATTCAGTCATTTGAGCTGAATACTGTTCAAGCATGCTTCCAAATATCAGTTAAAAAAACAACAACAAAGTTAATGGGCCTTAATGATTACAGACCAGTAGCCCTCACCTCTGTTATCATGAATACTTGTTATTTCTCAAATCCAGTACTAAAGATCCACTGCAATTTGCCTACAGAAGCAAAAGATCTGTAGACAATGCAGTTAGTATCGGGCTTCCATTTGTATTAAAGCACCTAGCCTCACCAAACATATATGCCAGGATCCTCTTTGTAGATTTCTGCTCGGCATTCAATACCATCACCAGTGACACCTCCCACCCTGCTAATTACTGCTGGCTCAAATTTAGCCTATTACTCAAAAACACTTAAAATTCAACATAGAAGCAAATACTCACATCTCCGAACCCAGTTGGAGATAGAAAAAAAGACACCATCCGTGAGTGAGAAGAAGCAAGGGTCCAGATTTATTGGTTCCGTTCCACCACACGAGATCCACACCGATGAAAATTCTCAGAAGTGATCTGACACCCGGAGCTCAAGCTCCAGTATTTATATTGTATTTACACAGTAGATAACCAATATATTTCAGAAAGACTATGATATCAATACCAATAGGGTTAAAAAAGAGCTCATCTACATTACCATTATGTTTTGAAAAAGGCTTATCAAATTTACCATTATGTTTTGAAAAAGGACTTTCCAATTTACCATTATGTTTTGAAAAAGGACTTTCCAATTTACCATTATGTTTTGAAAAAGGACTTTCCAATTTACCATTAGGTTCGAAAGTGGAGAGAGACAAAACAATTTAGAAAGACCTTGTTATGTCTACTTGCCTGTCCTTGGCTGTACGAGAGTGTGTGTGTGTGTGTTTGCACTCCTCAGCTCTTATACTTCTTTTTGACTTTTTGACTAATAAACCATAGTGTGTTACTCTTAAAAGATCTTAAAGTGTGAATCCAATTCGTCAATATCCTCCCAATACCGCTTCTGTGTGTCTAGGTGCCCGTCTGGTTCTGGATCTGGACACTCTCTATCAGCTCGCGCATCTCACTGCTGACATCATAGTGCTACTTAACGTTCTTCGCAGCACCCCCTCTGGAAATGGAAATGCGGGGTCCCCCCCTCTCCGATACAGAATCCACCCCGTGAATGTGTGTATTGACGCCTCTACACAGACAGAACCTCCCTCCAGCTTTCAGTCTGAGGAAGATGTCACCTTCTCTGATCTGGGCTCTGACCATTCTTCCCTCTTCTCACCTATCAGTCCGCCCTACTCTCAGTGGTCTTCTTATTTCACCTTTGCTGACTATCCCATGTCCCCAGGACGCACCCCATTTTCTTCCCCCTACCGCTCTCCTCAAGATTACGCACCCACCAGTCCTGTGAATTATCAATAAAATTACATATTACTCATACTAGGTCTCCCTCATTTTTATTTCATGTCATTTTTATCCACAACATTACCTATTCTAAAATCTACCATCAGGAAAGAAATTCCACTCCCTGATAACAAACATTGCTAACCATTAAAACAGCTTTACACTGGCAATTTCTGTTATTAACCAGGCTGGGTAGACAGCATTCTGTAATCACTACAATGCTAATCTGCCAGTAACAAGCAATCTTGCACTAAATGGGTTTTTTGTTTTTTTTAATTGTTTTTTTTTATTTTTATGGATAATTGTGTTCTTGGTTCCTTCACTAGAACTTCTATATTGTTATTATTATCAATAATAATAATAATAATAATAATAATACATTGTACCATTAATGACTATTTATTAAATATTGGCTGTGTCCAAAATTGTATACTACCCTACTACAAGGTAGGTGAAAAGATGTACGCCAGAGGGCTAATACGTCCGAATTCTCAGTAGGCGAGAAACAGTAGGCAAGAAATACCTGGATGGCATACTGCTTCTAGCAAGATTTTGCAGAGTGCAACCAAAGGACACTACGCGAGTCAAGGGCCCCTTGCTCCCTAGGTCATCAATCAGTATATTGTGTAGATGAGTTCGAGCACTGGTAAGCACCCTGGACCCAATTGAGGACCCAATTGAGCCTCACAAACAAGCACCCTTAAAAGAGACTTTTATTCATTCATTCTTTGAAAAGTATAAGCTCAGCTTACCATGTTCTGACATTACCAAGCCGTGTTTTTACTTTGTTTGTCATTCCTCATTTGATCCTGTTTCTGTCCACAGTTCCCGTGTTTATGGCCTGACCTAGTTTGTCCTGTTTGAGGATTGCCTGTCTTTTGCCTGTTTTTTGACCACGAGTTTGCTCAGTGATTTTGGATTGTTTGCTTTGTTTTCATTAAATAGGTCTAATACAAGGATTTACGCACATTCAGCCTAATTCAAAACAGATCTGATTTCCAGCATCAGGACAGATTACTGAAAGTGAGTCTATCTTGTGCCACTTCAACACCTGTGAGTTGATACTAGGTAAGAAAACTTGCCACATGGGTACATTACAGTTACCCAAACAGAACTAACATAAGTTAAAATGTACTTTAAATATGATCCACATTAATGGATAGGCAATACCTTTGCAAATACTCAAAAGCCTATCAAGCACACCACTGATTAATCCAAAACTAAATGAAAAAACAACAGTGGAAAGCAGTGAAACAGTGGAAATATTTATATAATTAGAAATATAATTATATATCAATTATATATATATTGATATATAAACAATATCAAGCCCTAATCCCTTAATTAAAGCAGTAGTCAGTATGTTCAAGGAGCTCTCTGTGGTGGCTTATATGAAGCCCTGCAGTTGGGACACTCAATAAAGCTCTCATCCAATGTGTTGGAGCTCTTTAATGGAGAAGTGGGGTTCAGGATACGGTCCTGATTGGTCATCTTATCCAAATCCAGCCTGGTGTATGAGCTTGGCTCAGAGAACCGAGTTTCTCGCTGCAGTTTCTTTATATTTTTATTAAAATAAATAAATAAACAAATAAACAAATAAATAAAGTTCATTGATTTGGATTGACTGAATTACTTTTTGATTTACTTATAAAATCAACTTTACCCCAAAAGTGATACTGAATATAAATATGACCATAAACATACAAATGAAGAGTTACGGATCAAGTGTCTTGCTAAATAGGGTTTTATGTCAGTTTAGAACCACTGATTCTCCATCATAACACCTGCTACATTCTGAATAACATAGTATATTAACTAAAATCAACCCATACAAGAGCTACATCTTAGCTCTTGTATGGGTTGATTTTAGGTGATTTTAGTTTAGCCTGATCATGTGATGAAAGTGAATTTCTGACGACTCCAAGCGTGTGATTTGGTCTCTAGCCTTGTGAAGCTCCATCAGCACTTTGTGGAGCTGTTGCTGTAGACTTTGTCGGTCCATTTTCTTGTTCTCAAAGTCTCTGGCAGACAATTGGATCTGCCAGATAAAGTTGGAAATGCTTTAGAGAATCGTTCTATCATCTATCTGGTATTATAAAGGGTCACTGAAGCAAAATCTTGTACCTGTTGCTCTAAAACAGCCATTCTTTTCTGATCTTCATGCCAAGTCAATAGAGATTTCTGAAGATAGTTCGCCTTTCAAAGGAGAAACCATTATACTTGTAGGTGAAACAGGGACAGTGTAACTGTCCGGTACTATATACACGAGGTGCAGTGCATGGACTGAAAAGATGGTTGGAAGAGCATATAAGATACAATTATTTGATCTTTTCCAACATTATCATTGAAATTGTTGTGGATAAAAAATGTCATAAAATAAACATAAGGGAGACCAAGCATCCAGCAAAGGGGAGAAGAAGAAAAGACGGGCACCTAGACACATAGAAGCGGGATTAGGCGGACATTGACAAATTGGAATTACACTTTAAAGATCTTTAAGAGCAGTAATAGTCAAAAAAGTCAAAAAGAGGTATACGAGCTGAGCTGAGGAGGGCTAATACACACACACACACACACACACACACACACACACACACACACACACACGCTCGTACAGTCAAGGGCGGGCAAGCAGACACAACATACACACACACTCTCTCTTTCTCATACACACACATGAATAACTTTAATAATATCTTATAGTAATAGAGAAACTCTATAAAAAAACAGAATAGTAGGATATGCAGGACAGTAGAACTGTAATGATATTAAGAAGTTGGAAGTACAGTAAACCGCTTTTCAAGTAGTATAAATATATATAAATAAGAAATATAGTGCAAATATGAAAATAAATTATAAACTAGAAATACAGGAAAATGTAAACTTACTCATGACTCAAATGGTGAGGGTTCTTGGCTCGCAAGGAAGGCCTTAATTTTAAGAAAGAACCATGAGGAGCCATTTATAAGGGTGGCTGAGTCAAGCTGCCCCCCCCTCGAGATAACGATAAGACCAAGGTCCCTCTAGGTTGTTTAGTCTTGTCCACGTTCTATCCTCTGGGTAACTGAAAAACGAAGTTTCTGATGCCCTAGGTAACTGAAAATTCTGGTTTCTGATCCTCTGAGTAACTAGAAACTCAGGGTTTTTATTTTCTGGGTTATTAGAAATGCCTGGGTTCTGATTTTATGTGTAAATTAAAACCCCTGGTTTCAATTCTATGTGTAAGTGAAATAGCCCTTTTCTGGAACATAAGAGTAAAGTAAATGAGCTCTTTTTTAACCCTATTGGTAGTGAGATCATAGTCTTCTTGAAACATATGGGTTATTTAGTGTGTAAATACAGTATAAATACTGGAGCTTAAGCTCAGGGTAGGAGGATCACTTTTGAGAATTCTCATCGGTGTGGATCTCGTGTGGTGGAATGGAACAATAAAGCTGGACCCTTGCTTCTTCTCACTCACGGCTGGTGTATTTTTTCTATCTCCAACTGGTCTCAGAGGTATATGTGAGTATTGGCTTCTAAATTGAATTTTAAATGTTTTTGGGTAATAGGCTAAATTCGAGCCAACATTTGGCACCCCAGATGGGACTGGGCTAAGATCTATATGTCTGGAATCTCTCCCGTGGGACTTCGCCCTCTAAGCAACAGACAGGCCGTATAGGAAAAAGGCACTGCAGACGCCTGTTATTTCAAAGCTCTGTTTTAGTGTTCTGTTGTTACGATTGGGAAGCCCCGGGGTGGGAAGAAGGACTAAGTGGGTCTCCAAAAGAACCTTGAGTGAGTGAGAAGAGGTAAGAGAAGTGTAGATTGTAGAAGATTGTACGTTTTGTAATTGTATAAGGTTCATAAGACTGTGTAATGAAATTGTATATGTGTTGTGTAAGTCCTGCAATACCGCTGGAGGAAGGTAGAAAAAAGGTAGAAGAAAAAAAAGAGAAATACTCCAGGGCTGGGATAGAAAGCAGGTGGAAAATGAGGCCTCAGACCCCAGATACCGGCTACTAGACTAGACTAGCAGACTAGTGGCGGCTGCATTGGTGGGGACCCCTAATACCGCTGGAAAAAGATTAGATAAAAGATAGATAGATAGATTAGATTCCAGGGCTGGATAGAGAGGGGAATAAATCCTGGGCCCAGGTCCGGGTCGTGCAATACAGCATGCCCGGTGTATGAATGGAATGTGTACTAACAAATGTGTGTGCTTATAATATATGTGCTTATAATATGAGTGCGGTGTGAGAGCGTGTAAGTTTTGGAGACAGGGAAAATGTATTTATTAGTGCTGTGAACATGAGCTCCATACCTAAAGAGATATGTGTGTTGGATAAGTTGGATAAGATTTAGAGAAAAGAAAATTTTTTTTTGGAGAAAGTTGGATTTAATTTGTATGGCTGTAAGCTTCATGCATACGGAGCTGGTATGGAGGTGCTTTATACTTTGAAAACTTCATGTAGTAACATAAATAAGTGTAATAATGTGAAATACAATGTGTGTATGGGAGCTTGCCGGCGTTGTTGATAGAAAGGGGTGTATGTGTGTGTTCCTATCTGTTCTTATCTGCGCAAGCAGGCCTGCTGTCTGTGTGGAAAGAAAAAAAGGAAAAGAAGAAAAATGTGTGTGTGTGCGCACTTCAGATTGAGCTGAGTAACATAGAACAGTGTGAGATTTTTTTATTTTTTTAAAAATTTTTTTTAATGTTTTGAATCTGGTACGGACTTTCTGTGAGTCGGGTGTGACTGTGTGTATTATAACTTTATTGGTATCAATAACTGCTGTTTTAAAAATTGGGGGAGCATGCAAGAACATTGTAAATATTTTAGGCATCTGTCAGACTGCCCATTGGGTGAATAAGAACTTCTAGACCAGTAATATATAACAAAATTGTTGAGAAATCAGTGAGTCAGTCCATTGGGACCTTTCATTTATATTCCATAAATTATGAAGGTGTTGTTCAGTTAAATGACAAATAATAATACAATTTAATTTTTGTTTAATTACCCAAAATTGGGTAATGTTGAATAGGTAAATATTATGTCTAAGAATATTGTAAACATGTAAGAATTGCCGGATTGGCCGTTGTGTGAGGCTGTGTGAATTACCTAAAGTTAAACTTAAGACTTATAAGAGTAATTGAATCATTTTACTAAATTAATTAATCGTCATAAGTAAATTGAATGTATGTACTCTGAGTGTATGTGAGTCCCTGGGGAGGCTGGCTGGGCCGAGTACGGATGGAAGGGAAAAGCCGGCATAAATCGGTACGAGATAGGCTAAGCAGGCTGGAACAGCAGGTAACTTAGTGGATTTAGGGGGCATGTACAACAGACTCTAAGGGCTGAGAGGTGTGAGACACGGCCAGAGTTATGGCTGAATGTAAGAAAAAGATGAGCCCGATAGAGAGGGTGATAAGCAAACACTGTACAGATGAGAAGGACATTAGGCATTATTGTAAAAAATGGAGTGAGAAGACTAGTGGTGAGTGGAAATGGCCCGAGGAAGGTACTTTTGATGAACAGCTATGCCAGATAATGAAAGAGAGATTAGCTGTATGGAATGAACAGAAAAAAGGCTTGAGAGTGAGGGAGAAATGTGTGAAGACAGAGAAGATAGTGGACTGGTTTGTGGAGGCAGGGAAAGAGGAGAAGGAGAAGGATACATGGCAGAGAGAACGAGCAGAGGCGGTGATACGGAAGAAAGAAGAAAGGGAAGCAAGCCTAGGAAAAAAGATAAAAGAGGCCATTCAGGAGGAATGGGCCGAGGCCCCGCCCTCATATAATCCTCAGTACCGCCCTCCAGTGAGACCTGTCGGAAGTGCCCCACCTGCCGGGCTCTACATGATGCAAGACCTGGAAGACAGAGAAGATGAATGGAAGGAAACTGAGGTGGACATACAGGGAACATTCACCGGATACCAAAGAATGAGGCTTCGCATGCGGGAGGATGGAGAACCTATCAAAATGGAAGAAGGAACTGCCGAATACGAGGATAGAACCCCGGTCGAGAGCGAAAGCCCACGGCTGGACCTCCCACAGGTAGGCAACAAGGAGAGGGACAGGGAACTACAGGAGTATATGAAAAACTGGACCCGCACTCCGGGGTGGCCGGAGCACGGGGAGATTCCCCCCAGCACTAGCACCCTGAGGCCAGGGTCACGGCCAATGGTGCACAAGCAAAAAGACAAGAAACTGGGGGAAATACAGGAGCAGGAGGGGCATGGGACCAGGGGCAATCAAGAAGGTCGTAGGAGTGAGAGAGGGCACGAGGGTGGAAACGGAGCACGAGGGGCTCCACATACCACAGGAGGAGGAAAAAGTGAGCCGAGAGACAATGTGGGGCGGGTGGTCCGTATAGAGGGGGATGTGGTGCTCTCCCCATATGCTATCGAGGAGGATAAGGAATTGGAGGGCAGGATTCGACGGCTAGAGGACGGGATATCATACGGCGTGGGTAAAATGGATGAATTGAAAAATCTCACAGGTCAAGCGTTCCAAATGGCGACTGCTGTGAAGAATAAGTATGCGCACAAGCCCCGTTTGGGAGAGTCAAAATCACAGAGGTCGAGAAGAGCACTGAACCAGTCATTAGGAAAACATGTGAAAAGCCTGAGTAAGGCCTCAAAAGTCCTAATATATCACCAGCAGAAGAAGAAGCAAGTAAGTTCAGACATGGATCTGGACGAACAAGTGGGGACTGAGAGCGAGGGGACTGAAACAGACAACGAAGGAAAAGTTGAACAAGACGTCAGTGAGGAGGAGGACTTGGAGGATTTGGAGCTTAGAGGAGCTAGATCACTACGGAGCAGGGCAAGCCTGAAGCCCCCAGTGAGATTCGAACGTGGTATCACAGCGTACTTGGCGCATGCCCGCTCCCAGTCGGAGCCCAGCCTTACTCAGGTTGGGGGGTCACCTCCAGGTCAGATGATGCCCCTCATGGTTAAAGGAAAAGCCCTACATTATGCACCCTGGAGTTTCATGGACCTAACGGGCCTGATCCAACGACTACCCAACATGTGTGAAGGGGGGCAGAAATGGATTACGCAGTTTGAGGAAAAAACATCAGGACAGCACCTGGCGATAGGCGATATCAAAGCCATTCTCTGCCAAACAGTGGGCAAGGGATGGGCTGAAGAAATTTTTGATGGGGCAGAACACAGGGATTTGATAGACGACCCCAAGGCTGATGCCATCCCGTTTGGCCTGTACCGACAAGAAATATGGGATGCTGTGAGGAGTATGTTTCCGGCTAAGATGGACCCTGGGAAGCTTGAAAATATAAAACTGAAAGACGAAGAAAACGTGATAACCTTCATACAAAAGTTTCAAGATAAATGGAGGGATGAAACGGGTGCCAAATGGGACGATTCAGTGGCAAGTGTGGGACTGTTCAAAGTGCTATTGAAGAAGGCTCTCCCTGGGGAGGTACAGAAGAAGTTAGAGGAAGTGGTGGGGCTCAACGCAATGGAATGGGCTTCATTTCTGGCACATGTGACCCATCACGTGGAGCAACACAGAAAGCTGAAAAAAGAAGCTAAAGATGCCACTGAAACCCTAATGAGCCAACTCTGTAAGGCACAGCTCGGCGAACTGACCAGGACTAAACAGGAAGAGAAGGAACGGAGGAGGGAGCACATTAAACAAGCGGCAGTAATGGTGCCCCATCCACAAGCGTCAGCCCCAGCACAGGCTGACACTATGCTGTTGGCCATTGGATATCAGGCCCACCCACAACAGCAAGTCCCACACATAACTACTATGCTGCACCCCGCCCAGATGGATTACATATATCATATGAGGGCCCCCATGCACCCGGGAATGCCACCTGCCTGGGGGAGGGGACGAGGATACGGACGGGGTCGAGTTTTGCCAAGACCAGATATGGCAACTGAAGGGTGTTGGGGATGCGGTGATCCTAGCCACTTCAGGAGAAATTGTCCACGTGTCCCACGACCAACTTGGGGAGACTGCGTGGATAGGGCTGAAAGAAGAGGTCAGGTGCTTGGACCGAGAGTGCCGGAGAGCTATGGAATGCCACCTCGGTGTCAACCGCTACCCCCAGTACCCCAAGGTGGCCCCATGTATGGCCCCTATGGGGAGCCGGGACCCAGCCAGAGTTGAGGAGGCCTAGAGAAGCCCGGGGGGGAGCTCATGCAGTCCGTCACCACACTGCACCCAGAACAAGAGCCAACTGTTACAGTGACAATCGGAAACACCTTGCAAGCGCCTTTTATGATCGACACTGGAGCTACATATTCAAGTATAGGGAAAGAAGGTTCACAGCTCCCCCTGTGTAAGGCTATTCAAACTATGGGCTTCTCAGGAAAAATACAGACCTTACGATTCACCGAGCCTCAAGAACTAACTCTGGATGGCGTGACAATACAAGCACCCCTGTTATATTCGCCAGGAGCACCTGTTAACCTACTGGGACGTGATGCCCTGTGTAAGTTGGGAGCTCAGATACAGTGCGAGGCGACTGGGATTTGGGTGACGTTCCCCAAATCAATATCCACACAATTCCTACTGTTGCACGAGCCACCTAGCACCGCCCGTAATGTGAGGATGGTATACTGGCTAGAGATGTCCGATCCAGCTAACTCGGAACTCTGGCACAGATACGCAGAATGGAAACCATGGTTACAGTACATGCGGCCCGATTGCACAGAAGTGGAGGCCCCTTTATATTGCACTATTAAAAATGATGACGGTGGACGAGACCAGGAATATGCTCAGCTTTGGGAGGACATGGAACAGGGACAAGTAATGGACATTAAAACCATGGAAATAATAAGCGGCCCACAGGGAGTGGCGGCTATGATAAAGCTCCCAGATAGAATCACTAACTGGTATCAGCTGGAAGGGACAGCGCCCCATGTCACACTCATGGTCACCAAAGGCCTGGAACGGGAAGATGTAGAGCCAATGATAGGGCAGGCAAAAGAAGTAAAAGAGTGGAAGCCAACTACCAATCCATCGTTACACAAGTCGCCTGATGGAAAGTTTGTGCGAATCTCAGTAACAGCAGTTGATACCGCCGTGGCCACTAGTGTCTGCATATGCACGAGCACGGACCGGAGTGGTTTACAAATGGCAGTTAAGGCAGCAAAAGATCAGGACAATGAGGAAATACTGAAAACTATTCCAGAACAGCTATGGACAAAACATCCGACCGACGTAGGGTTGGTTAAATCCGCCGACCTAGCTCAGATTAAGGTAAAAGAGAATGCAAGGTTGCCCTACCAGAAACAGTATCCGTTGTCAGTGCAATACCCCCATTTTTCCAGTTAGAAAACCTGACTCAGAGAAGTGGAGGCTAGTACATGATTTGCGTGCTATTAACCAAATTGTGATACCGGAAACACCAGTAGTGCCAGACCCACACACCCTATTGTTGACCATTCCAGAAGGGACCAAATGGTATACTGTCATAGATTTATGCTCAGCATTTTTTAGCGTGCCACTGCACCCAGACTCACAGCATTTGTTTGCTTTCACATACGAAGGGCAGCAGTACACATACACTAGACTTCCGCAGGGATACTGTGAAAGCCCATCCATATTTAATCAGGTACTGGCTCAAGACCTCTCAGCCCTGGAGTGCCGTAGCACCATCTTGCAATATGTCGACGACCTTTTGATTTGTAGTGCGTCCAAAGAGCAATGCCAGCACGACTCTCTAAAGGTTCTAAGAATGTTGGCCGAAAATGGCCACAAAGTAAGTAAAGAAAAGTTGCAATTTTGTAGACAAAAAGTGGAATACCTAGGTCGTGTGTTAGAGGGAGAAAGCCGTACTATAGCGCCAAAGCATGTAGAGGCTATACACAAGGCCCCACAGCCAACCACCGTGCGACAGATGTTGGCGTTTCTAGGAATGGCGGGGTTCAGTCGCCCATGGATATGTGAGTTTGCGCTAAGGGTCCAACCATTACGGGATATGATTAAGGCAGCAGACCAATCACAGCCAAATGCCCCCCTCGTCTGGACTCCTGAAGCTCTAGCTGCACTCGCAGATATTAAAATGGCCTTAATGACCGCTCCTGCATTGGCTAACCCAGATTATAGCAAACCGTTTCACCTCTATGTATCTGAAAGAAAGGGGTACGCATCGGCCGTCCTAACTCAGCAGCAACAAGGGATGGGAAAACAGGCCATCGCCTATTACAGCACGGTTCTCGATAACGTGGAAAAAGGGATGCCCCCCTGTTATCGGTCTTTGGCAGCGGCCGCATTTGCATATCAGAAAGCGTCCTCAATCACCATGGGGCACCCAGTTACATTATATACGACCCATGCACTGCATGCGCTCCTAACGAGTCAGACCTTTGTGATAACGAACTCCCATCGAACAGGATATGACTCCATTCTGTCAGCCCCGGAGCTCACCATAGAACGGTGCACCACAGTGAATCCGGCCGATAAACTGGTAACCCCGATAGATGGTGTACCCCATGAGTGCGTAGCGGTATCAGAGATATTTTTGAAAGCGCGTTCAGATTTGGAGAACTGCCCTATTGATAATGCTAAGCATACGTATTTTGTGGACGGTTCCTGTTATCGTACTGATACGGGCAATAAGGCTGGGTTGGCAGTAGTAGAAGCACGACGAAACCCGGCGACGTTTGAGGTAGTGATGAGTGTTCCGCTCCCCCAACCCTGCTCGGCCCAGCTAGCTGAACTACGGGCGTTGACAGCTGCATGTAATTTGGGCCATAATGAGAGTTGCACTATATACGGACTCAGCCTATGCTCATGGAGTCTGCCATGTGTTTGGACCAATCTGGGCTCAAAGGGGATTCCAGCAGGCAGATGGGTCCGCCGTGACCCACGGGGAAGCGATTTCAGATTTACTATATGCTATGACATTGCCCACAAAATTAGCTGTAGTGAAATGCAGGGCACATAGGACCGATGACTCCTTTATCACTAAAGGGAACTCACTGGCGGATGAGGCAGCTAAGAAAGCTGGCGTAGGGCCGGGGCAGATGATGGCCCTAACTCAGCCTGGGGAAAGTCCGATGCGGCATCCGCAGGTAGACAATGTGGCCCACTTGGTGGAGCTGCAGAACACCGCAGGTGTGGCCGAAGTATCGGCGTGGATAAAACGGGGGGCGAGAAAAGAGGCGGGTACTGGATTGTGGCGCAGCATAGAAGGATTGTGTATAGCCCCAGCCTGTTACCTCCCGCTCTTGATCAAAGAAGCCCATGGCTTGGATCATGCCCATAGGACCGAAACTATCCGAAAAATCCGTCAGGAATGGTGGTCCCCATTTCTGGCCAGTATGGTGGACTATGCGTTGAAAAGATGTGAAGTGTGTATCAAGAACAATGTGCGAAAGAACTTCACTGCTCCTTTAGGACATATTCCCCCGCCGACGGGGCCGTTCCGGCATATAATGATGGATTATGTAGACATGGGAGCAGACAACCGGAAAGAAGGGAAGCGCTACATTCTAGTAATAGTAGACCGCTTCAGCAGGTGGGTGGAGGCAGCTGCAACTTCCAAGGAAGATGCGAGGGCCACGGCTAAATTTTTATGTCGCGAGGTCATTCCCCGGTTCGGTATTCCAGATTTTCTGAGTTCGTACAACTGTACCCACTTTGTGAATAACGTCATTGACAATGTGGCATCTGCCTTGGGGATTGATCATAAGCTAGGCTGTGTATATCATCCTCAATCCCAGGGCATGGTAGAACGAGTGAACGGTACCCTAGTTAATAAACTGGCAAAAATATGCGAGAGCTCTCGCCTGAACTGGGTACAGGCCTTACCACTGGCATTGATGAAGATGCGTTCTCAGACCAATCGTATGACGCACTTGACTCCTCATGAAATGCTTACTGGGCGCCCAATGCCTATGGCTTTCACCCGAGGTCCATACACAGGGCCGTCTTTGGCACAATTGGAGGACGAAATGCAGGATTATGTGCGAACCCTCACCAAAATCCATAGACATTTGTATTCACAGGTTCGTGAGGCAGTCCATGGAGAGAACGAGGTACGGGAGGACGTGCACCTAGTGGCACCGGGGGACCAGGTATACATTCGTGTTTTCAAGAGAAAGAGCCCCCTTGCGGGACGTCGGGAAGGACCGTTCACCGTGGTCGCTGCAACCCCCACGGCTGTGAAAGTAGAGGGGAGGAATTACTGGTATCACTTGAACCACTGCAGCAGCGCCGAACCAGGTAAGGGACCGCTACTGCAAGACACTACCGACGAACAACCATCGACCTCAAGACTAGTCAGTACAAGGAAGCCCATTGGGGCAGTGGTGTTCACTGATAGTGACAGTGATTCGGGTGCATCCCTGAGCCCTGCCTACGGCACTCAAGCCCAGACTAAGTGGCGAGCTGTGGAAAAACTAGAGAAACTGTCTCAGTCTGATGCCAGTAGCCTTACTGTTCTCACGCCCCGAGTAGAAGTGACGGGTGTAGTTACCAGCCCACAGGAAGTTGTAACCCCAACAACGGAGGATTTTCTGTCTACGTTTGCCACTCTCTGTCAGGACCTTGACGACCCCGCTTTGCCTCTGAGCCTAATCAACTCAGATACGCTACAGTCTCTAGCAGCGCAGTTGAACTTACCTGAGCTTACTCCTGAACTTCAGTCTCCGCATGAATCCTTGCGCACTCCCCTACCACCGGTTCCGGAGGGGACCGGTGGGACGAGCTCCACAGAATAGTAGCACGTATGTGGGTAGAGTGATTTTTACAGCAGGGCTAATAGCACTCTTTTTCTTTTTCTATGACCCAATGTTTAATAGGAATGCCCTGGATTCCTATCATACGTTACGCCCACTAGTGGCTGCTACTTCCCGCACAGCCCCCTATCCCCGTATTAGGCATGTTCGATCCTGGACGGCCCCTGGCTCAACTATAGGTTCCCGTAGCTCGATGTGCGCGTTAGCTCTCCTTAGACTCGCGCATGAAGAGTCCCTGATTGGGAGAAGTCCCTATTTGGCCTCATTCACTTTCTCCCCAGCTCGGTCTGTGGAGTTCCGCGTAGGACATCTTAGAATTACTGGTAGGGCACGGACGAGTAGGTGCTCCTTCGAGCTGCCCACGATTGGCCCCCTGTGGCTACCGTTCCTTTGCTCGGCTACGGCATGTTCTTACCATGATAGTACAGGGTCACCCTTCGCATCCTGGGCTCTCCAGACCCTCCTCATTGCCCCGATGTCAACTCCGATCGCACATAAATTAATGAAATTACAATACTATTCAATCTCTACCGCTAACACCTCGCTCACGGAGGAGCAGAGTAACATGTATATGGCATGGATGGTCCATACTGCTCGATCTGTGACGGATCGCTCGTGTCTCGTATGTCATGATCGTAGCCTCACCCCCCATTTTATGCTGCCTATGGGGAACCTCACGGAATGCCTCACCAACCCCTATTCTGTTGATTTTTTGTGTCCTACTGTGTGCCTCCTTGGGGCCCTTTCTGCTGATTTTGGCCCATCGTGGATGCACAATGCAAGCTCCTCATGCCTGTTTCACCCTGTAACCACCCAAGTGTCGACTTTTGTCCGCGTCCAACCGTCTCTGCCCTCGTTCTTTCCCATCTGCCTCTGCTCCTCTGTTGGCATATATCCTGTGGGAAATGTGTCTGCCCGATGTAATGTCTCCCTGTTCGCTAATGATTTGCAAATTGAGACCCCCTCTGTTTGTGATTCACCCCCATGCACCCCCAACGTGACAATTCCCCTACCTGATCTTAGTGGTGGTACTGTTCCCCTTGCGGATGTTTTCTGGTTTTGCGGGGGCCAACGTGTACGCCAGACTTTGCCTGCGGAATGGCAGGGATGCTGCGCCCCGGTTAGGTTGGATGGTAAGACCCGTGTTTTGTTGGTGGCTGACCGACCGTCATCCGGCCGGTCCCGTTCACGCCGCGACGTGGCCCTATGGACTCAGTATGTCCGTGACGCTGGTGCAGCGAACTATTCTGACTGGGCTGCTGATGAGACCATCCATCTTGACTTTGGGGGTACCCCCGTTGGCGTTCCTGCTCGCTACAGAGCCATGGAGGCCGTTGGCAGTGGTGTAGCGTCTATTTTGCTCCCGGCCGTGCAGATCAACCGCAACGTGGCATGGATTAATTACATGTGGTACAACGAGCAACGCTTCATTAACTACTCGCTGAGTGCTCTCGGACTGGTCCGTGATCAGCTCCATGCCACTTCCCTCATGGCTGCTCAGAACCGTTTTGTCCTGGACCAGATGCGGGCCCCGGAGGAAGGTGTCTGTACAATGATTGGTCCCGAGTGCTGTGCTGCAATCCCTTTGCACACTGGTTCTGAGGGAGCTCTCTCCAAGGTCCTGGGCCAACTACAGGCCCTCCAGACGGAGCAAGCGGCTAACTCCGGCTTTGGGTCTAGTCTCCGCCTCCCGCCGTGGCTCTCCTGGTTTCTTTCTGGAGATTGGACTGCTGCCCTGACCCGCTTGGGAGCGTCCCTGTTCGTCCTCCTTCTCCTTGTGGCTCTGGTGGCCTGCTGTGTGATCCCCTGCGCACGGCGGATGGTGATGTCCTCAGCCTCCTTTTCTGGCCAGTATGTTGTTAAGGGTGAGGCGTTACCGCCTCAACGGGGGGTGGTGATTGAGACCATGCGACGGGAGACAATGAGCAGCGACAGCAGCGACAGACAGGGGTCAATGAGCAGTGACAGCAGCGACACCAGCGAGACCGTCTACGAGAACATGAGACGGGACATGAGCCAGGACTGATGGGAAAGGGGGCGCAAGGACCCGTTTGTACAAGGTAGTGGCAAGGTAATGGGCCTATCCGAGACAAACGGGACCTATTGGTGTTTTCTATGTGTTCATTTGTGTTGCAGATCTACTGAACCCTGAGGGGTGAGAAGATGTGATGATCCATACCCTGGGTGTAAGTGCTAGCCTAACCTCTCCCCAAAGGGTGGTTCTCTACAGTACGTAAAGTGCTTGAGCCGAAGGCAACTGGAATACAGAAGGATACTGCCGATAAAGACTGTTATGTCGAGTGTTATAAAATGCTGTGATATGTGACATGACATGTAATGTGATGTGCAACAAAGTGTGACGCAATCAGGCACAGAAAAGTATAATGGTGCTGCCGAGCACATAGTGCTGGCAGGGTGGGAATTTTTCCTCGTAGGAGGTTTTTTCGCCCACCCCTGACTGCGAAAGACTGGGGTTTGGTTTTTGAGGGGAAGCAAGAATCTGCAGGTCCCGACAAATACAAAACTGTGGGCTGACAGGCCTAGTTGAGAAAGATAGGGACGTGTAGATCCAATCAAGTAGTTAGTTACTGTAGTGGCCACTCATACGTACGGCAGTAGTAGTAGTAATGAATGATTAGGGGAACTCAGTTAATCACACTTATAATCGATGTAGGCAAACAAACGTATAATCAAGGTAGTTAGATTCAAAATAAGATATATATATATATAGTTGAAAGGAGAAGTAAGTTAAGGGTTAAGAGTTATGGCTAGGTACATCTACACATGTCCGGCGCAAAGTGGATGTAGGGGGGTCCTAAGGCCCATTCTCCAGCTGCCAATCTACTATGAGACCCCGGGGCGCACAACACTAGCACGTCTCCCACCAGGTCTACAAAACCTCCTCAGCTCCTATTTGGATCAGTGTTGCGTAGAAGTGGTTAATGTAAGGGACCCATTTGAGTACAGGGACGGGCGCAGGGATTATGGCTTCGTTAGAGTAATCCTCCGACAGCTAGCGGGGGACAGCCATGGGGTGCGGCAGAACCAGTTCCTCCACAGATACCCGTTTAATTAAGGTAGTGTATAAGGCTTTATAGCCTCAGAGGGGGGAAATGTTGTGGATAAAAAATGTCATAAAATAAACATAAGGGAGACCTAGCATCCAGCAAAGGGGAGAAGAAGAAAAGACGGGCACCTAGACACATAGAAGCGGGATTAGGCGGACATTGACAAATTGGAATTACACTTTAAAGATCTTTAAGAGCAGTAATAGTCAAAAAAGTCAAAAAGAGGTATACGAGCTGAGCTGAGGAGGGCTAATACACACACACACACACACACACACACACGCTCGTACAGTCAAGGGTGGGCAAGCAGACACAACATACACACACACTCTCTCTTTCTCATACACACACATGAATAACTTTAATAATATCTTATAGTAATAGAGAAACTCTATAAAAAAACAGAATAGTAGGATATGCAGGACAGTGGAACTGTAATGATATTAAGAAGTTGGAAGTACAGTAAATCGCTTTTCAAGTAGTATAAATATATATAAATAAGAAATATAGTGCAAATATGAAAATAAATTATAAACTAGAAATACAGGAAAATGTAAACTTACTCATGACTCAAATGGTGAGGGTTCTTGGCTTGCAAGGAAGGCCTTAATTTTAAGAAAGAACCATGAGGAGCCATTTATAAGGGTGGCTGAGTCAAGCTGCCCCCCCTCGAGATAACGATAAGACCAAGGTCCCTCTAGGTTGTTTAGTCTTGTCCACGTTCTATCCTCTGGGTAACTGAAAAATGAAGTTTCTGATGCCCTAGGTAACTGAAAATTCTGGTTTCTGATCCTCTGAGTAACTAGAAACTCAGGGTTTTTATTTTCTGGGTTATTAGAAATGCCTGGGACCCTTGCTTCTTCTCACTCACGGCTGGTGTATTTTTTCTATCTCCAACTGGTCTCAGAGGTAGATGTGAGTATTGGCTTCTAAGTTGAATTTTAAATGTTTTTGGGTAATAGGCTAAATTTGAGCCAACAAAATGAACACAATATATTTACATCTAAAAACTGTATTTATTACAAATGTAACATTACTGTACTGCACATACTGCTCTGACCAACGTACCTGCAGTAGCAGCTCGGCAGCTCTGTTCCTCTCCTCCTCAAGCCTTACGTCAGCCGCCTCTATCTTACACTGCAGTCTGGGTAGTCCCACAGTGTTCAGCTTCCTTTCTTCTGCTAAAGTTTGTCGGACACCTCTACGCTCCACTTGCAGCTTCTCCTGGACTCGCACCACCTCACGGCTCTTCTCTTCATACTTTGATTTCAGCTCTACCAATTCGACCTGTAGGCGGCTTGCCTTTTTGCGTTCCTCCTCCATCTCCCTCTGGCTCTCCTGCAGCTGCTTCTCCTGCTGCATGGAGGCAGATGACTGACCTGGATCATGGTAGTCAGAAAGACAGACCTCTGAATATTACCTTTCATGAAGTTAAGAGAATCTTGAAGCACCCATTAACCTTTAAATAAAGGCTCAAGTTAAGCGAATATGGTTAATAATGCAAGATAATTGGGAGTACATAGCATGATCTTTTTTATGTAATGCTAACTACCGACCTATCAGACTTTTTGAATCAGTATAAATAAAAAATAGTTTTTTGTTGTCTGTTATAAGATTAGTCAGGACACTGTTGGGTTTCTGTATATAGAGTATCATGTGTTTAGCTGCCGGTGAGCAGGATGATGGGAAAGGAGTGGACCTTTAAAAACATCTGTAGATGCAGAGTTTCTCGTAGCATGTAAAAGAAGTGGATTCACTCAATTGACATCACTTCCTACTGATTTTCGGTGGGCCCCTACCTTCTGATTTGGTCTCTTTGTGCTGTTGTTCTAGTGTTTGCTTGGCTTCGTTTAACTGCTGCTCGAGCTCTGCACTTCTGGCCAGATTCCACTGCATACAGGCCTCTCTCTGTTGGTCATAAACATGCCATTGGCAATTTTTTTCCAGAACCTTGCACAGGGGGAAATAAAACACTTGTCGGCAGGTAATGAGTTCAACTATGCTGAACAGCAACTGAGAAGAAAATCTGAGGGTCATGCTGTTTGTTGACTCACATCTTGCTGTTGCTCCTTGACCATGGCAATCTCACCTGAAGGAACCTATTAAATACATTAAGTATGTGATTCTTCAAGTAAAACTACAACCACATATTAAAACATTTTTATACCATGGTGTTGTTGAATACTCAAATCTGATATACAATCTTAATGTACTTGCAACTTTATAATTGTCTCATCCACCATGAAAAGCCACCCTCTCCATAAAAACTCACTCATTCAGAATTATTAAATACAAATTAAATCTATCTAGACAGTGGGCTAGCCTCCAGAGGAAAACCATATTAGCAGAAAGATCAGTTATTTGCATCTGTTCAGTTTCTTCACGTTTTACCACTATGAAGAAAAACTATTCACTTTTCATATTATTGCTGATTTTTATTTATTCATTTGGGGGGAAAAAAATATGCAAAGTGACTAATCCAAGCATAGAACACAATAGTTAAGGGGTGAAGAGCTTTGAAACTTGAAGTCAAAACCTTCAGGACATTAGCATAGCAGCTTAACTGCTGAGCTACCGTTATCCCACTCATTGACATTCGATTAGAACCTCTGTTGATTTGTATTGCATATAGCTGAGGGGAAAACTATTTAAACAATTATTAATGAATTTTAGAAACTTTGCTTGAGGTACTCTGACAAACAACAGACAAACACACAGAAGAAACAAAGCTTCTGGTTTGTTTGAATGTGTTGTGTTGTCAATGTGTGTGAGCCTTTTTGAGAAAATACTACCATCTAGTGGGGTGGAACTAAACAAACACCTGCTAGAAGGTGGACAATTGCCATCAGAGAGAGCACTGGGTTACAGTAAATATATGAACAGATTTTCAAACAATCCTACAGAAACAAATTACACTTATTAACACTACACTGTACAAAATGCGGTCCACTTACTGGTGCACTGGTAACACTTTTTGTATAGCCACATATGAATTATATGAAACCTATAAAGTTTCTGATTGCACCTAATGCACTTCTCACTGCATGAATGTCAGATGCCCATGGTTTTAACCAATGTGCGAGGGGGAAGGTAGGGGAAAGATGAAACAGCTAGACGAATGATCTCTGTACTTACAGGCAATGTTGGATGATAATCTGAGTGTGAAATTTGTGCTCAAAACAATGTCAGAAAGGGAAGATCAGTATCAAACGGGCACATGCCAGAAAGACCATTTACGCACTTGGTGATAGACAAGTTTAGCAGATGGAGGGAGGCAGTGCCTTCTACAGACTGCTGGAGCAGTGATTCAATTTTTGACCATAGGGGTAATTCCTCAAGTTGGCATACCTCTCAGAGTAGCTCTGACAATGGCTCAGCATTTGTTTCAAAAACAAAAACAAGAACAGTGTTACAGTAACTGTGAATAAATTAAGATTTTGATATGTTTATCACCCTCAGTCACAGGGAATAATGGAAAAGGTAAATGGTACCTTTGAGGCTAAGCTTAACGCAACATGTGGTGGCACTGAACCTGCTTCAGTAGATGCTCTACCTCTTGCACTAGTGACTTATCGCATGCAGACTATGTATCTAACACCGCATGAAATGCTTACAGGTCGACCCATGTCTGTGCCAGTCTGTTCCTTATGAAGGACTGCCGCTGGAGAAATTGCAGATGGTACTAAGAGCATATATGAGATAACTAACTGCTATGTATGAAACTATCTATTCACAGGACCAGAGCAACACACTGCGCGGTCCCGAAAAATACAAAACTGAGGGCTGACAGGCCCAGTTGAGAAAGATAGGGACGTGTAGATCCAATCAAGTAGTTACTCGTAGCAGCCACTTATACTAACTACAGTAGTAGTAATAATCACTATTTAGGGGGTACACAGTTAATCAACGTGTAATCAAAGGAATCAGGATTCAAAACAATATATACGTGTAGTTTGTGAGGCTTTATAGCCTCAGAGGGGGAAATGTTGTATATAAAATATACATGAAATAAACACGAGGGAGACCTAGTATGAGTAATATGTAATCTTATTGAGAATTCACTGGGCTGGTGGACTGTATGAACAGATGTTCACCTAAGACACACACACACACACACACACACACACACACAGAGGCCTGGTGTGTATGCAGAAAACAGAAATTAATCTGTTTCATATTCTGTTTCACATTCTGTTTCATGAAAAACTCTTATAGGGTACTGTACATGCAAGCACTATAAACAAAAAACTCATATTACTCATAATGTTGAGATGGTTTGTTTGAAAGTATCCGTTCTCAACGAAAATCCAGTCACAGTGACACAGACAAGGTCAGGTTATTGTTAAAGAGTGAAACAAAACAAAATATATTTTGGAGCCATCTGCACCTGCAAGATAAGGGTTAACATACATAATGGTGTTCTGGGACAGCTAACTCTAAACATATTGGTGTCTGGGTCATCCTGACCCTAAGAAAACTGTATAACTAGAAGAGCTTCAGCTCTGGTTTTTGAGATTGCATTTTGGGACGTCTCAAACTGTGTGGATCTCGTGTGGTGGAACGGAACGAATAAACCTGGACCCTTGCTTCTTCTCACTCACGGCTGGTGTCATATTTTTCTTGCTCTAATTGAATATGTGAGTATCTGTTTCTATGTTAAGTGTCTTCAGGTAATAGGCAAAATTTGGGCCAGCACTATGCACTAAGAATAGTAGAATACATGCATCTCCCATAAAAACTGTATGTAATTGAAAACAATGATTCCAAATGTTGAGAAAAGCCGTATTAAAATAAGCATCTAGAGGACCTACATACAGTCCCTATTTAGTGCAGGTGGAATTTTGCACCTGCCCTTCATGATGTGCTTTAAAACAATGGCCTGTGCATGCTCTAACAGTAGGAATTAGTGGTTCAGTGTCTAATATAAATCTTAAAATGAATATGTATTCATTCCTCCATCTTCAGTAAGTGCTTTCTGGTCAGAGTCCAGGTGGATCTGGATCTATCCATAGAACACTGGAAGCGTGGTGGGAATACACTAAAGGCTGTGTCACAACCTCCTCTGCAAACGGCGCTGCGGTGCACGATGTGCACGGAAAGCCGGAGGGCGTGCCTTTTGATTGCGTATGGACAGTGGTGACTTTGTTTACTATGGACATGTGCATTTGTTTTGGCTTCTGTTTTGTCTCCTTACTGTTCAGTTATTGGTTGATGTTCGAGGGTGTGTCTTTATTGTTTCCAGTTGGCTGCGTTCAAGGTTGATTACATGAGTTATTTAAACCCCTCGTGTCTCTGCGCACTTCGCGCAGTATTAAATACGTTTAACTAAGTCACCAAGTATAGATGTGTATAAGGAAGTTAGCCTTAAGCTAAGGGGTCGTGTTTTCGTGTCCTGTTCTTATTTTATGCCTCGTATCTCGTTTCATGCTTAAGACCGCGTATGTCTGTTCATGTTTATTTACCTTGTGTTTTGGGAATAAAGACTTTAGTCTGCACTTGCTTCCACTCCAGTCCCGTAACATAACAGGCAGGGTAAAAAAAATACTGATTCTCCGATTTTAATCATCTTCAATTTAACAAAACTATATCGATTTGGGAAATCCCCAAATCGATTCTTAATGCTCGTGCTTTACTTGAAAGGATATTATCTGTAGTTCGCCTCTCGTCATGAACAAGTCGCCATCTTCCATGTTTTCGATTTTGAAAACGGTTTTATTTCTTATACATGTTTCAAGTTGTTAATGAATTTCACTATTGCACATTTAAATGTTTTTAATGTGCAGTTTGTGCTTACCTTGTCTGCACATATTTATGATTTCTTGTTACAACGTTTGTTACTCAAAGTAAAAAGTAGTTAAACGATTGTAAATGTGTATTTCAGTAATATAGCCAAGTAGGAGGGTTTCAGTTACCAGCATTTATATTGAAATATGGATTCCATGTCTGCAAAACTAACATTTTAAATAAAATATTGATACCTAACTGATATTGAATCGACACCATATAAATAAGAATTGAATCGCCAAATTGGTCGCAATACCCAGCCCTACTACGCATGCACACCTTCACACTTAAAGCCAATTTTAGCATAGCTAATCTACCTACTGGTTTGTTTTTCAGAGAAACAGGAGAACCCAGAGAAAACCAAGGTGGACCTGTGGAAAACATGCATACAGACAGTAACTTGAGCTCAGGATCAAGCCAGGGATCCTGGATCAATGAGGCTGTGCCACTGTGCCCCATTCTATGAATATGATGTGATTAATATAAATAAAGTGAACAGGTGTTCTGGGGGGACCCCTAAAAAACCTGTGAACTAAAGTTATACTGAGACATTTCTGAAGATTTAAAAAAAAACATTAAAAAAAAAACAGTTGAATAATTTCAGACTGGATTTAAACCATAACAAAACACAGAAGTAGCACAATCAGCTACTAATGTAATTATGTCTTCTAACTATGAATGTGTCTCTAAATGTACCACTTGATATTAGCACAATCCACAAGTCTTTGCTCATGCCTGTATAATGTACACCGATCAGCCAGAACATTAAAACCACCTGCCTAATATTGTGTAGGTCCCCATTGTGCTGCCAAAACAGCTCTGGCTCATCGAGGCATGGACTCCACAAGACCACTGAAGGTGTGCTGTGGTATCTGGCACCAAGACATTAGCACAAGATCCTTTAAGTCCTGTAAGTTGCGAGGTGGGGCCTCCATGAATCAGACTAGTTTGTCCAGCACATCCCAAACATGATGAGATCAGACTGACATCTGGGGGATTTGGTGGCCAAGTCAACAGCATGAACTCTAGGTCATGTTCTTCAAACCATTCCTAAACAATTTTTACAGTGTGGCAGGACACATTATCCTGCTGAAAGAGGCCACTGTCATTAGGCAATACCATTGCCATGAAGGGGTGTACTTGGTCTGCAACAGTATTTAGGTAAGTGGTATGTGTCAAAGCAACATCCACATGAATGCCAGGACCCAAGGTTTCCCAGCAGAAAATTCTGCTCAGAGCATCACACTGCCTCAGTCAGCTTGCCTTCTTCCTGCATCCTGGTGCCATCTGTTCTCTATCTTCTCTAGGTAAGTGATGCACACACAAGGCCGTCCACATCATGTAAAAGAAAACATGATTCATCAGACCAGGCCACCTTCTTCCAATGCTCCATGGTCCAATTCTAACCCTCATAATTTGGCCCTTGTCAAAGTCGCACAGATACTTACGCTTGCCCATTTTTCCTGTTTCCAACACTTCGAAATCTGACTGTTTACTTGCTGCCTAATATATCACACCCCTTGACAGGTACCATTGTAACACTCTTCTGATCCAGCTGGTTCTGCAACGAGGCCACCACCTCTCCACCTTCAGCCCGCAGCTGTTGCCTCATGATGGAGAACTCCTGTTCTTTAGTGAGCAGCTGCTGTGTGTTTCTCTCCCTCAGTGTCTCCAGTGACAAAATTCTCTGGGGCACAAAATGGGACTTGGTTGTGTTCCTCAGGGTGCGTCGTTCATAGTCTGAATTCTACAGCCCAAGTGCGTGTAAATATAGCTAGGTAACGCAGCTATCCAACTCAATAGCTTCACTGCTTCAGCTAATAACTCAGTCTAATGCTATATATATATATATATATATATATATATATATATATATATATATATATATATATATATATATATATATATATATATATATATAAAATAAATAAATAAATTAATAATAATAATAATAATAAACAATTATCACTTACGACTGTGGTGTTTGTTGCCGTATTTGTAAGTAACTTCAGCATAACATGGCTCAATAACAAAAACGGTCTCTTCTTGGTCACACCTCATTGTTAAGAACAAGTTTAAATGACGCGCCGCGTCTTGCGTCACTTTCGGCATATTTAAATTTCAGGTGTGTTCGAGTGGAGTTGTTTTCCCTCCCTATATTCCGACAAGCTCGCCTCCTCTGGTGAGCTGCTTTGATAGTGTTAATTTAGACATATGTATGCAAGGATGAGGGTGTAAAAATGTGTTTTTCAACACAGAATAAAAATGGAAAAATAAATAAATAAAACCCTACTATACAACAACAACAATAATAATAATAATAACAAAAGACGATTATGGTTGCTGTTGTCAACACATTCAGGGTATTGATTAGGTAAGGTCTCAAAGAAACGCTCATGAAAAAAACAAAAAGAAGAGGAGTTACCCTGCCCGGAGGAAGCCCGGGGCCCCTGTCTGGAGCCAGGCCCAGAGGAATGGCCCGAGTGCGAGCGCCTGGTGGCTGGGTTTGCCACGGAGCCCAGCCGGGCAAAGCCCGAAAAAGCAACGTGGCAGTCCCCTCTCCATCCTATGGGCCCACCACTTGTGAGGTGAACCGTGGGGGTCGGGTGCGCTGCTACACGGGTGGCAGTGAAGTTCAGGGGTCTCGACGGACCAGACTCGGGTGGCAGAGGATGGCTCTGGGGACGTGGAACGTCATCTCTCTGTGGGGGAAGGAACTTGTGCGGGAGGTGGAGCGCTACCAGTTAGCTCTGGTGGGGCTTACCTCTACGCACAGTCTTGGTTCTGGAACCGTACTCCTGGATAGGGGATGGATTCTATTCTACTCTGGAGTTGACCAGGGTGTGAGGTGCTGGGTGGGTGTGGGGATACTCACAAGTCCCCAGTTGAGTGCCGTTGCATTGGAATTTACCCCGAGGGACAAGAGGGTCACCTCCTTACGCCTATGGGTTGTGGGGGGGGGGGACTCTGACTGTTGTCTGTGCATATGCACCGAACACCAGGTCAGAGTATTCGGCCTTCTTGGAGACCCTGAACGGAGTCTTGTATGGGGCACCAGTAGGGGACTCCATACTTCTGCTGGGTGACTTCAATGCACACGTGGGCAATGATGGAGATACCTGGAGAGGCGTGATTGGTGATCGGGAGGAGTGGCCTCCCTGATCTAAACCCGAGCGGGCATTTATTGTTGGACTTCTGTGCTAATCATGGACTGTCTATAACAAATACCATGTTCGAACATAAGGAGGCTCATAAGTGTACGTGGTACCAGAGCACCCTAGGCCGAAGGTCGATGATCGATTTTGTAATCGTATCATCTGATCTGAGGCCGCATGTTCTGGGCACTCTGGTGACGAGAGGGGCAGAGCTGTCAACTGATCACCATCTGGTGGTGAGTTGGGTCAAGGGGTGGGGGAAGACTCTGGACAGACCTGGAAAGCCCAAACGGGTAGTGCGGGTGAACTGGGAACGTCTGGAGGAGGCCCCTGTCCGTGAGATCTTTCACTCACACCTCCGGCGGAGTTTTTCTGGCACCCCTGTGGAGGTTAGGGGCATTGAGCCTGAGTGGGCAATGTTCAAAGCCTCCATTGCTGAAGCTGCGGCGGAGAGCTGTGGTCTCAAGGTCTTAGGTTCCTCAAGGGGTGGTAACCCTCGAACATCGTGGTGGACACCGGTGGTCAGGGAAGCCGTCTGACTGAAAGAAGGAGGCCTTCCGGGATGTGTTATCCTGGAGGACTCCGGAGGACTCCGTAGGCAGTTGCAAGGTACCAACAGGCCCGAAGGGTTGCAGCCTCTGCCGTGAAAGAGGCAAAGCAGCGGGTGTGGGAGAAGTTCGGAGAGGACATGGAGAAGGACTTTCAGTCGGTACAAGTTGTTTCTGGAAAACCATCCGCCACCTCAGGAAGGGGAAACGGGGAACCATCCAAGCTATGTACAGTAAGGATGGGATGCTGTTGACCTCAACTGAGAAGGTGATTGGATGGTGGAAGGAACACTTTGAGGAACTCCTGAATCCGACTAACATGCCCTCTATGGTAGAGGCAGAGGTGGAGGCTGATGGGGGATCATTGTCAAATTCCCTATTGGAGGTCACTGAGGTAGTCAAACAACTACACAGCGGCAAAGCCCCAGGGATTGATGAGATCCATCCAGAAATGCTGAAAGGGTGTGGAGGGGATGTCTTGGATGACACGCCTCTTTAACATTGCGTGGAAGTCAGGGACAGTGCCAAAGGAGTGGCAGACCGGGGTGGTGGTTCCCCTGTTCAAAAAGGGGGACCAGAGAGTGTGTACCAATTATAGGGGATCACACTTCTCAGCTTCCCTGGTAAAGTCTACTCTAAGGTGCTGGAACAGAGGGTTCGGCCAATAGTCAAAACTCGGATTGAAGAGGAGCAATGCGGATTCCGTCCTGGTCGTGGACCAACGGACCAGCTCTTTACTCAACCCAGGGGTTTACTTTGGGAGGTACTGAGGGAGTATGGGGTAAGGGGTTCCCTTCTTAGGGCTATCCAATCACTGTACGCCCAAAGCGAGAGCTGTGTCTGGATTCTCAGCAAAAAGTCGGACTCGTTCCAGGTGGGGGTTGGTCCCCGCCAGGGCTGCGCTTTGTCACCAATCCTGTTTGTGATATTCATGGACAGGATATCGAGTCGTAGTCATGGTGGGGAGGGTTTGCGGTTTGGTGGCCTGATGATCTCATCGCTGCTTTTTGAAGATGATGTGGTTCTGATGACATCATCGGTCTGTGACCTTCAGCACTCACTGGATCAGTTCGCAGCTGAGTGTGAAACGGCTGGGATGAGGATTAGCACCTCTAAATCTGAGGCATGGTTCTCAGCAGGAAACTGATGGAGTGCCTACTCCGGGTAGGGAATGAGTACTTAACCCAAGTGAAGGAGTTCAATACCTTGGGGTCTTGTTCACGAGTGAGGGGACATTGGAGCGGGAGATTGGCCGGAGAATCGGAGCAGCGGGAGCGGTATTGCAGTCGCTTTACTGCACCATTGTGATAAAAAGAGAGCTGAGCCGGAAGGCAAAGCTCTCGATCTACTGGGCAATTTTCGTTCTTACCCTCACCTATGGTCATAAAGGCTGGGTAGTGACCAAAAGAACTACCTGAGAGGAACTCAGAGTAGAGCCGCTGCTCCTTTGCGTTGAAAGGAGCCAGTTGAGGTGGTTTGGGCACCTGGTAAGGATGCCCCCCCTGGGCGCCTCCCTGGGGAGGTGTTCCAGGCACGTCTAGCTGAGAGGAGACCTTAAGGGAGACCCAGGACTAGGTGGAGAGATGTATCTCCACACTGGCCTGGGAACGCCTCGGGATCCCCCAGGCAGAGCTGGTTAATGTGTAGGGAAAGGGAAGTTTGGGGTCAACTGCTGGAGCTGCTGCCCCCGCGACCCCACTACGGATAAGCGGTTGAGGATGGATGGATGAATGGATTAGGTAAGGAATAAAACAAGATAAAGTGGATTATTTTTTTATAACAGCACACCGGAAGTGTTTAATTCCCCTCATACCACAGTAATTTGCTGAAAGTGACCATTTTTAATCTGTTAATGACCTACACATCATGCCTGTCAGGTACAGTTGAATTTAATGTTGTGAACCAAATCTCAGTTAGTTCTATTATCACTTACCTTATAGTAGGCATAAACAGTTGTTCCCTAACCATCTCCATATTAAAAAGACAAACAATAACAACAATGATAACAACAACACTTTTTTATGTTATAGATAAACCTGAAAGCAGAAAGTCATCTTTTATGTAAAAAAAAAAAACATTTTTATTTTCTTCTCTCTCTCACACAGACACTGAATTCCATCTGCAAAGCCTCACACTGTGTGTGTGTCTGTGTGTGTGTGTGTGTGTGTGTGTGTGTGTGTGTGTGTGTGTATCATTCTTAGGATCTCAGCAGGGAGCCTTCTAAAGTGGGGAGTGATGTGATGTTTGCTTCTGTGTTCTGGATCATGAGCAGATCCATTCTTTCTCCACACTTTTGCATTTCCATAACTTAACCAAGGTTAATCTTGGTTCCAGAAATTTTGTGGCTCATCTCTGTATTTCTTTGCGAAGTACAACCTGGCTTTACAACCTGCACGTGAAGTCTTCTTCAAATGGTGGATTGTGATACATCATGGTTGTTTAACACACCTAGATGTAAATATGAGGGCATGAAGCTGAAATTCCAATTGTCTTCAAGGTATCATGAAAAAATAATCTTGCTGTTCCAATACTTTCAGAGAGATTGTATGCTCAAGTAAAAATGCCCTGAATCCTTCCTGCGGGTACGTTACTCCCCTTGCCCACACCACAGCAACATCCTCACATATAGCCATTGACTTCATCACTGTCCTCCCCATGTCCCACTGTCATCACATGTCATTATAGGAGACTTTTATAAAAAAAAATTTTTTACATTATAGGATACATTATAGGAGATTTTCCAAGTCTCTTCTCCTACTCCCCCCCGGACTTCCTCCTGCCTTTGAGACCGCACAACTCATCTTTACCCATGTGTTCAGGTACTTTGGCATCCCGGAGGACATTGTGAGTGACTGGGGAGCCCAATTCACGTCCCGAGTATGAGGAGGATTCATGGAGAATCTGGGGGTCTCCAAACACCAACGCCAAAGTAAAAAACAAGTTGCAACAGAGTTACAGGAAAAAAAGAAAAGCAAAACTTACAATAACCTTGTTGCATAAGTATAAGCACGTCCTTTTATAATGGGACATGTGACTGCTCAGAATTAACCAATCACATTCAGTGACTACCAAAAACAGGAAAAGAAAGTGACAAAATGACAAGGTGAGAACACATATAGCAACATTAAAGCAGTTGCAGGAATATCTGGCAAGTACTGGTCATTCCCTGTATGTGACCTGTATATTAATCTCTTATATTCATTACGTCTGGGCTGTTCTTTTCATTTTCTGGCATGTCTCACAAAACAAAACAAAACAAAACAAAACAAAAAAACATTCAAGAGTGCCTTCAAATGTGTTATGGTCTGATGAGACTAAGTTGGAATTTTTGGGTATAATTCTAACAGATATGTTTGGTGCAAAAAGAAGACAACTTATCACCATACCCAGCTGAAGATAAAGCAAAATGTCACCTTTCAGTATGATCATGACCCAAAGTACAAATCCAAGTCAACAAAGGAATCACATCAGAAGAAGATGATCAACATTTTGGAATGGCCCGACAAACAATGGATTTGCGACACAGGTACCATGGCTTCAGGAAACAGTTGTGACTAGTTAGTTGGTTTCTCCAGCGATGCATTGTACTATGATAGTTAAGCAGCAAGCTACATCGTTGTATGGGAAATGCACCACAGGTTATGGTTTTAAGTCTTTTTCTTTTTCCTCCTAAAAAGTTTCCTTAAATTTTGTTGGTTGCTGTATCACATTAAATGTGGAAAAAGTTCTCACATGATTTATCTTGGTTTAATTGTTTTTAATTTTTGCATCACAAAAACCTACAATTTTATCAGGGGTATGTAGACATTTAATATCCACTGTACATGATGTTTTCCAGTCTGGATGTTAACAGATTCCATGCAGTTATTCTTTCCTGGAAGACATGGTATTATCAAGAACCTGTATGAAAGATAAACAAAAGTTTGATAATGTTTTGAAATAGCTAATATAATTTAATAATATATTCTTCATATTATATTATATTATTTAATATTTGGGGACAAAAAACATTGAATTCATATAAAGTGATAATATGGTTGATGCATAGGATTTGAAAGAGTTCATTCATCTGTTTATGTTCAATAACCACTTTATCCTGGACAGGATATGTGGTGCATCTGGAGCCTATCCCAGCAATGTGTAAGTCAGGATAGGACACTAGATCAAGCCTTTTGATCCACTGTTTTTCTCTCTGGTTTTGATCTCGTTTTGTTGTTTACATTTTTGACCTGGCCTGCTGTTTGTACATCAGCTGACCATGTTTTTGGATTACATCTTTGTACTGTTTGCAAAGATTAAAACTGTTGAGTACCTGCACTTGCACCATCAACTGCTTTGTGACAACTGGATTATAAAGAGATAATAGATTCTAGGTAGTAGTTACATCCCGATTTCTTCTTTTCAGCCACTTTGTTCTGCTTCGTATATATTTTGTTAAATGAATAAGGAAAATCCCTAATAGCTCAGACACCTAATTGGCTTACTTCAAGACTCACTTAGATAGGTTTTTATGTTGTCTGAACAATATTGCAGCACTAACTACCATGTCTACAATACCCAACTACTAAATAACTCAACAGGTCAAAGTTCTTTGTAGTTTAGTGTAAAAATGGTGGTAATCAATGCAGTACTTCTATCAATTTAACACTTCTGTGGTATTTGACATATAAAGTCTTGTGATTAATTACGTGGTGTCAGCTCTGGATGGAATTTATTACTTGGCTTTTCATTTTATCTGCTTGAGTAGGTCCAGCTTTAATGAGAATGAAAAAAATTGCAAAAATCACAGTGATGTGGCGAGCGTTCTGAAGGAATTCCATGGTAATCACAAGCACACTGGGTTATTAACCAGCTGTAACCCAGAACAAGTGAACATGAACGTGCCACTTTTATACTTACGCTATAAAAAATGTCTTAAAATGACTCAGTAAGCAAATATCTCCTCTACTGGCTTGTAGGGTGCTGCTGTCTGGAGGTCACCACGATTTTTGAGTGGGATGCAAACGCTTGCTGACTGTTTATAGCCTGAAACCAACAATCAAAAGCATAGGTCTCATCACCATGCCCTACTAGGTGGGGAAAAATATTTCCCCAACTAGGTGGGGAAAAATAAGTACACCCTTCCTACTTTCACAATCATTAAAAGAGTAATTAGCAACCAGGTGTTACTAATGAAATTCACAAGATTATTTAATCGTCAAGAAGTGTGTCTACCTCTATAAAAGCAGAACTTTTGGCAGTTTGGTATTCTGGCATGTCTACATCATACCCAGAAGAAAAAAACATAAGATTAAATGGATGGTACGATATTAGAGGAGGTGTACAATTACAATCCAAAGCTTGACTGGTTCACTTCATATTTTTTTTCTTAGTCATGAATCTTTGGTCTTCCTTAAGAACAACCTTCATGTGGGAGACAGACTACCATGTCCACAGCATTTTTTATGGTGTTGGAAATATGGTTAAGAACATCAAGTCCTTTGAGCAATATGAAGGCTAAAAAAATGCTTAAACGTGAGGTTGATCTGTATCTGCTGTAAAGTTGGAATAGAACTAGTAAATAAATAAGAATACAATACAGTACATGACTTATGTCATGTGATAAGTAATACTATGATGAATTACATAATAAACATTTAGTAAATAAAGACAATTTATTTAATAAAATTTCATGAAAAACAAAATATAAAACTCATAAATTATACAAAACTTGAAAATCCTTTTCAAAATGCTGATAATTGTTGAACAAAATTTACATAAAGTATTTTAAATATAAAATAGATTTCTTTAAAAAACTACTACTCAAAAACAATGTTTTCGCAAAATATGATATATACAAAACATTTACAACAGCTAGTTCACACTGAAATGAAGGCATGAACGTAAACACAGCTGCATGGTATCATCTTCAGTCACATATATACAAAACTGTAAATTAAAGTCTTAGTGTGAAAGCAAAAATATTTATATATAAAAATTCTCTCAAACATGCTTCGTTACAGTAGTTGAAAACTGAACAAATAAAACGTGGCTTATTGAGCAGGGTGACGTTATACAACAGACCTCAGTTAGACAAAGATGACAAGACTTGTACAAACACATAAGGCACTGAGTGAGTCATAAAATAATGACAGTTGTCTGTTCTCAATAATAGGTATAAAATAAATACATTATTAAAATAGCAGTGGGAAATAAGTTGGATGGAACAAAGCAACCATTAATTAACATTTTGATAACTGATGCTCCACTTGATCAATTATATACATCTAGTACACAAATGTAAAATAACATGAATGAAGTATGAAGAAACATACTGAAAGCCCCAGATAGGAATCATTTGTAAAAAATTTGTAGAGCTGAGTTTGGGAATTTCAGCATGGATGCCTTTTGAATGGCCATGCTATGAGCAAAACAAGGAAATATAAGCAATATTAGAAGACAACAACAAGTACAATATATACAGTACGTTAGCTATATGTATGCTATCATTCTATAGCACAAGCTAGTAACTGATAATTGGGGCTTTAATTCCAACATTTTAACAGAAGCCTTTGTGCTTTTAGCAAACAGGTAAAGAAATATCACTTGCCTGAAACACCAAGAAACAGACAGTGCTAAATAAATGATAACATTATTAATATAAATGTACATTTAGCATTATGCAAGTTTTCATAAAAGTGATTTCAAAATATTACTTTTGCTAATAAGATTCAATAAATATTAAATATAAATATTCAAGCAATATACAGTATCTCAAAAAAGTGAGTACACCCCTCACATTTTTGTAAATATTTGATTATAACTTTTCATATGACAACACTGAAGAAATGACACTTTGCTACAATGTAAAGTAGTGAGTGTACAGCTTGTGTACAGCGTAAATTTGCTGTCCCCTCAAAATAACTCAACACACAGCCATTAATGTCTAAACCGCTGGAAACAAAAGTGAGTACACCCCTAAGTGAAAATGTCCAAATTGGGCCCAATTAACCATTTTCCCTCCCCGGTGTCATGTGACTTGTTAGTGTTACAAGGTCTCAGGTGTGAATGGGGAGCAGGTGTGTTAAATTTGGTGTCATCGCTCTCACACTCCCTCATACTGGTCAGTGGAAGTTCAACAGGGCACCTCATGGCAAAGAACTCTCTGAGGATCTGAAAAAAAGAATTGTTGCTCTACATAAAGATGGCCTAGGCTATAAGATTGTCAAGACCCTGACACTGAGCTGCAGCACTGTGGCCAAGACCATACAGTGGTTTAACAGGACATGTTCCACTCAGAACAGGCCTCGCCATGGTTGACCAAAGAAGTTGATTGCACGTGCTCTGCGTCATATCCAGAGGTTGTCTTTGGGAAATAGACATATGAGCGCTGCCAGCATTGCTGCAGAGGTTGTAGGGTTGGGGGGTCAGCCTGTCAGTGCTCAGAGCATACGCCACACACTGCATCAAATTGGTCTGCATGGCTGTCGTCCGAGAAGGAAGCCTCTTCTAAAGATGATGCACAAGAAAGTCCGCAAACAGTTTTCTGAAGGCAAGCAGACTAAGGACATGGATTACTGGATCCAGGTCCTGTGGTCTGATGAGACCCAGATAAACTTATTTGGTTCAGATGGTGTCAAGCGAGTGTGGCGGCAACCAGGTGAGGAGTACAAAGACAAGTGTGTCTTGCCTACAGTGAAGCATGGTGGTGGCAGTGTCATGATCTGGGGCTGCATGACTGCTGCCGGCACTGGGGAGCTACAGTTCATTGAGGGAACCATGAATGCCAACATGTACTGTGACATACTGAAGCAGAGCATGATCCCCTCCCTTCGGAGACTGGGCCACTGGGCAGTATTCCAGCATGATAACGACCACAAATACACCTCCAAGACGACCACTGCCTTGCTAAAGAAGCTGAGGGTGAAGGTGATGGAATGGCTAAGCATGTCTAAACCCATCTAAACCCTATTGAGCATCTGTGGGGCATCCTCAAATGGAAGGTGGAGGAGCACAAGGACTCTAACATCCACCAGCTCCATGATGTCGTCATGGCGGAGTGGAAGAGGACTCCAGTGGCAACCTGTGAAGCTCTGGTGAACTCCATGCCCAAGATGGTTAAGGTAGTGCTGGAAAATAATGGTGGCCACACTAAATATTGACACTTAGGGCCAAATTTGGACATTTTTACATATGTATATGTGTATGTATGTATATATATATATATATATATATATATATATATATATATATATATATATATATATATATATATTTGTACTCATGAATAGTACTCATAAACAGCCTTTCATCAGTTTCAGTTGTAAAGTCATATGGTCAGTGGGGACTCACTCTTATTAGGTAAAACATATAACACATATGCTGACGTAACAATGTACCCTAAAGTTGCATGTATTAATATCAAGCAAATTCAAATCTAGCTTTGTACACATTAAAGTGAATTAAACATCATTGGAGACCCAAAATAGTGAAAATGAGAGTCATAGAACATGCAATTTAGAGGCGTGGAAGCAGTTACATTTTAAGGCAGCAAAAACAGATTGTCCAAATACCTGTATACAGTCTTTATTGTTTTGATAATTTTGTGATGTAGCCAAAATATTATCAAGTACCTACTCACAAACAAGGGTTGTCAAGACACTGTAATGATAGTCACAGTGAGAAATGCATTTGAAAATTATTTGAGCGGTTTTGCTAAACAGCACCTCACACATCAGCATTTTAATCTGTTTACAGTCACTATGCATTCTTGTGACTTGGTGTATTTCCAAAAACCAACAAAGTCATTGCAAAATAAGCTTCTGTATATCCAGCACCTGATATCACAAAAAGAATAAAACACCTGAGCACATTTTACAACTTTTCTAATTTCTTAATAAATCTTATTAGAATGTTATTTTCGAAAACACTGATGCATATATGGTGTCTCTTATTTAAAAAAATATCCCCTTTAAAGTCCAAGTATAGGATAAATATACATCATGATTATGAGTATCAAAAATTTCAGGATACAATTTATCCTAAAACCCAAATCTATCTCCTGAAACAGAAAGGAAGAAGATTCACTATTACAAAAACACTGTCGATATCATGGTTGTTAGCAGTAGAACCCTGGCATGATCAGCAGAAACATTCCAACATTCACAGATAAGCCAAACTGCATCACATTTGAAACATGAATACTGACCAAATATTAGCTTCATAATGGCCATGTCTCTAGTCACAGAGTGGTGTTCAAAGCTAACAGCAAGTTAGGGCTCTCAAAGCAGGGCAGACTCTGAATCAAAGTTGAGGTCAGGGAGGGGGCAGGGGTCTTGGGAGAAGGATCCCTGTGCTCTGCGGTACTCCTGGAACTCTTGCATCAGGGCACTGAAACGTGCCTCACTAAGAGAATGATTGTATTGTTGTTGAGGAGGCTGGGAGGCTGAGGGAAAACTAAGGAAGGAGTTTGGGCCTATAGTTGAGAAAACAGGTAAAGGGAAGAAAGGAGTGAGCAGGCGGGAAGAACAGTGGAAGTCACATTTGTCCCAATACTTGCAGTGTATTTATACACTCATGTGAAAAAATAAATACACCCCATGTAAACTGTTGTTTTTATTTATTTATTTATTTATTTTTACATTTTTGGACAAGCAAACATTTGATCCTTTTAATAAAGGTGATACACTATCAAATGACACATACAATTGACATTTTATAGTAATTTTCACGATTTAAATGAACAAAAAACAAACAGATCAGTCACACAGAAAAAGTTAGTACACCCAACGTTTATCACACCTTCAAGTCCATAAAATTAGAATCAGGTGTTCAAGATTGTGTGGAAGTGATTAGAACGCACTTAGGGAGTGTAGGTGGAACCTGTCTTATTTAAAACTCTCACATCTAGTGTCTGGTGTTCCCTTTGATGTTGATGTGTGTGGTGTCATCATGCCAAGATCTAAAGAGCTCTGTAAAGCTTTCATAAAAAAAGATTGTGGATGCTCATGAGTCTAGTAAGAGATTTAACAAGATCTCTAAATTAAGATCTCCATCATTCCACTGTAAGGAAAATCATCTACAAGTGGTGCAGATTTCAAATGACATTTTGTACAGGCCTCTCCATCCCAGCATATTCAGCCCAAGAGCAGACTGTCTGATGCAAAAATAAGTCTCCAAGAACCACAAACTTTCATTATAAGATCTGCTAATAAGTCTTGCAACTGTTGGTGTCAAAGTGCATGCTTCTACAATCAGAAAGAGAGTGCACAAATTTGACCTGCATGGGAGGCGTGCCAGGAAAAAGCCTTCGCTGTCTAAAAAGAACATAAGAGCAAGACTGCAGTTTGCTAATGATCATACAGGCAAAGACCAGGCCTTTTAGAATTTGCTCTGGACAGACGAATCAAAGATAGAGTTGTTTGGCCACAGTAACAGCAGACATGTTTGGTGCAGACCAAAGACAGCCTTTCAGGAGGAGAAACTATGAAGCATGGTGGAGGAAATGTTATGGTTTGGGGTTGCTTCGCTGCCTCAGGGCTGGATTGCTTGCATTCATTGATTCAACTATGAATTCTACATCATATCAAAGAGTGCTTGAAGATAAAGTGAGGCCAGCTGTCCAAAAATTGAAGCTGAACCGAAAGTGGACTGTTCAACAGGATAATGATCCTAAGCACACTAGCAAATCCACCAGGGAATGGCTCAAAAATAAGAAATTGGAGGTTTATGGAATGGCCTAGTCAAAGCCCAGAGTTGAATCCCATTGAAATGTTGTGAGGGATTTGAAATGGGCAGTACATGCAAGAAAACCCTCAAACATCTTGCAACTGAAAGAATATTGCATGGAAGAGTGGTTGAAAATTCCAGCAAGCTGATGTCAGAGACTGGTGGACAATTATGCAAACAGCTACAAGAAATTATTTCCGCTAAAGGGGGCAATACTAGCTTCTGAGGCCAAGGGTGTACTTACTTTTTCCCAGAGAATAATATCGCATTTATTAATATTTCTGTTGAATAATGATTGAAAAATCTAATTTTTCTTTGTGAAATTTGAAAATTTCAAAGATGATCAAACGTTTGCTTGTCCAAAAAAGTAAAAAAAAAAAAAGTCAACAAGTTCCATGGGGTATACTTATATTTTCACATGACTTTATATGGGTAAATAGCTTATGGGACGCTTACCTTCCTCCTGAAGGTCCTGGAGGCCAGTGCTGGTAACCCTATCATGCCTCAGTTCCCTCCCTTGCCTCATGCCTGCGTGCTCCATCTTTATGGCCTCCAGGAGGTCAAGGCCTATCTGGTATTCAGTAGCATCAAACTCATAACACTCATCTACTGATGTATTCCTACTTTAGACAGATACAAAACATACAATAAGACTTCCAAACAGTATGTGGGGCCAATGAAAAAGTTGTTACAGAGGTAATTCACCTTTTTGACCTTCGCTCTTGCAGGTGTGATTCTCTCTTGTGCCTCTCACTCTCCTCTGTAATCTCAGGAGAGCTCAATAATGTAGGAGTGATGGAAAGGGACTGGCGGAGGTGCCCAAATGGCCCCACGCTCCCCCTACCACTGCTCTGGCTGGCATAACTGGCTCGACCACACTCTCCTGTACTGTCCCTGCCCTCACCCTCGCCCACCACTCCATGTAGTTCTCTCTGAATCTCCCTTGAGGGAAAAACTGCATGGTGGGGTGAAGGCCAGCTGTAACCCCTAGGCAAGAATGGCCTCTGAAAACTCTTTCTGGAGACCATAGGGTGAGGATGGCCCCACCTTGCAACTAGTCTGGGTGCACTAAGGGGTCGAGGGGGACCATGGGGGACATACCTGTGCTGGACTAACCTTAGGGTCTCTTGATATGACAGTGGCCACTCTTGAAAGACTGTAGCTTGTTGATGTTGATCTGACTCTCGTCTGTAAGGTTCTACAGGTTTTGGTGGATCTAGGACTGATGGGCCATGCGCATTGATGAGAGATGATGGAGTCATGTGTGGTCTTTCACTATTACAAGGTCTCTCTGGGCCATAGCTGCTGTATGATTTGGCATGCCTTGTCCCTTGCCATGAGGGACCAGACCTCAAGTAAGAATTTGCAGGTGTGCAACCCAAATTGTAGGACTTGTCTTTTACACTAAGATGGGGTAGCTCATCTTTGTAAGATTTATTAGAGACATATGTCCTGGAGCTTTGATGATGATCCCACTTCTGAGACCCTAAACTAAGAGATTTCCTTAGGAATGGACGGGGCTGCCCCATACCTGAGAGTGTCCTGTATTGACCAGTGCTTATTGATTTCTTCATTAAAGGCACAGGAGCCTGAGAGATCCGTGTACTTACTTGGTTAGTCCTCTTATTCTGAGATTGACACCACTGAGTGTGCTCTGATAAAGATTCTTCCATACTCTCACCTTGATAAGGGATATTATAGACTACTTTAGTACTCTCTAGAGGCTGTGCTGGGCTCAAGTGTCTGGGTTTATCAGAACCAAGGCTTTTGTCAGAGATCAATGGATAGGGACTATTTCCTTTATAAGCTAAATACTGTGTCGAAATAAATTTTGTGTCTGAGGACCTTGGGTTTATACTTGTATGTCCTTGTGCCAGCTGTAGACAGGGTTTAGAACTAGTTACATTTTCAGGAATAGAACATTCTACAGGAATGGGTATTTTATGATCCACCAAAAATCTGCTTCGGTGATCGTCATTCTCCTCTAAGTGGTAATGACCTTGATTCTCCCAGTTCTTAGGAACCACATCAGGTTCACCTCTTAACAGAGTCCCATCTGCTTGTTTGGTGCTGAGCCAAGTAGATTCTGCGAGTTGACACTCCTCAATAGGTTCATCTACACTCATCTCAACAAAGCCTGGCAGGCTTAAATACTCCAGAATAGTGCTTGGTTGCAGAGCAGGCATCCTGTCAGGCTGTGGCACTATCTTGCCTTTCAGTGATTCAGATAATCTAATGGAGAAATTAGACTGATCACTTTCAACTTCATTTTCAAGAAGGGGCAGAGGAGAAATGTGATTGGGGCTAACACTGAACACACACTTGTCACTCTTGCGAGAGCGTGCTCTGACACCCTCTTTCTCTTCTTCAGGTTGCAAAGATGAGGAGCTGGGTTTATCTTCAGTTTTGATCTCACTATCGCTCTTCTGATTATCATGGGTAATGGTGAAACAACCAATAAAATTCTGGCTCAAGTTAGTCCTGAATTTTGGGAAGTGTCCTTCAGGGCTGGCTTCTTTTCCCCTTTCAGCAGCAGAGTGCTGTGTTCTCATCCAATGATCCTCGGTTATAATTCTTGTACTGGAAAGCTCCGTGTCTATTGGTCTCTCTGGGCATTTGGCCTGTGCCTTACTTATGTCTGACTCACAGCAAGAAGGACTGTCCCTTTGGTGGGAAAGGATTGAAAGAGAGGTGTACTGTGTAACTGATGATTGTGAAAAATCTCCTGCTGCTGAGTCTTCTACACCCTCCAAACCTCTGTGTGATGTGTTTGGGAACATGCATTGAAGTGTGTTCCCCTCTGGGGGGCTCAGAGCAGGGACCTGGCTGGTAGGAGAAGTCACAGGGCTGATGTCCCATTGAATGTATGGGGAGGTGGAGGAGAGTGGACTCTCCATGGGACTACTGGTGTTGCCAAAATAACAACCCCTCCGATATTCTGAAACTCGTTGGGCCAGGCTGCTAGGTCTCTGGGCTTTTTGCCGGAGAGGAATATCCTGAGGTTTCGAGATGGGTTCATCCAACTCAACCCCAGCCCATCTTCTAATAGGACTTGCTGACTTAGACTGTTTCTGCTCCTTCTCACGCTTTTGTGCTCTGAGGCTGGTCGTGAAGCTTCTCACCACCTCTTGCTCTTTCATCAGTGTTAGACATTTGCTGTGGCTGCCCTGCCCTGCTGATGGTGGATCTTGTATCAGTCTCTTCTCTGACCTAACTGAACAGGATTTGGGAGAGTCTCGGAAAGAGCTACTCTTGCTCCTTTCAGCATTGTCCTGTACAGGGGACTGAGGGAATTCTTTTTTTGTTTTAATTTGCATTGCCTTAGAATCCTCTAAACATGGTTGGGCAATGAAACGGCCATCGGGACCTCTGGATATAGACTCAATGGCAGACAATGTGGACGGGGAACCGCCTAGGTGGCTCTCAAACAGAGTGTAGCATGGTGGTGGAGATGATGAGGGGAGAAGTTGCTTCTTCTGATCCTGATACTCGCTGTGGCTGCCCTTATCAAAGGATGAGCGATCTGAACGGTCGGAAGAAGAGGAATTGGGAAAAATGTTAAGTGGAGGGCATAACTTCATCTTCAGTATGCTCTTGGGACTGTCATCAGGCAAGCTAGCTCTGAGTGGAGAAAAAAGCAAGACAACAAATAAAAGAGTTTTACCAACAAGATATGCAAAAATATATTGTTTAGTCAAAAAGCATTTGGTCAAACTCATCATATTATTCATATTCACACTAATTAAAATGTATTGTTATAGTATATTACTGTGGTATGTTTAGAGCGCAGGAAGGGTCATATTACATGACCTAGGAAATAAGTAACAAATATTTGTCACGAGACGGTAACTGAGGTGGAAGCAGTGCAAGTAAAGACGTTTTATTAAAGAGAGAATGGCAGAGAAATCCAAATCGGGAAACAGAGACGTAGTCAGAAACAGGCAATGGGTCGGGCGATCGGCAAACACGCATAAACAGGGCTAGGCAGGAATCGAAGTCGCGGTCACTATAAATGGGGACAAAACAAGAAACATGAAACTAAGACTAGGAACTGGGAGCGGAAAAAACCAGCGTGGTCTAAGTGAACTAATCTAACGTTAAACTAAATAAATCTATCGAGGTACGTAACTTTAACTATCTACTTCGTATCTAACCTAATACTCTGCAAACTGTACTGTGAAGCGAGGGGTATATATCCCAAACATAATCAGCGTTAAGTGCTGACAGCTGAAAACAATGCAGACACACCTTTGAACAACAACCAATGACAAAACAGGGAGGAGACAGAACAGAAACAAAACAAACGCATGTGTCCATAGTAAACAATGTCACAGTTATCAACCTTCGAAGAGCGTGCGCCCTCCGGCACTCCAAGCGCACCGCAGGCTGCAGCTCTGACTAAAGGGAAGTAATATTGTAATATTATATTCTACTGTTCGAAAACTCCCTGAAAGTTTGTGAGAGTGTTTTGGAATGATGTTGACATGCAGAGTACTGATGGAGACTTACTGTGCAGATCGAGTCTTCTGGAAGGCAGTAGAGATAACTGAAAACAGTAAGGAGGTGGGAAATAGCAATTTATATAAAGTCACAGAGAACAAAACAAATGATCAAACAATGCAATTTAAAAAAACAACAAAAATACATTAATGTTTATACTTTAATTCTTGACAAATTATATAAAGCCTCATTGTAATTGTGTAGGATGTGATGTGAAATATGATAGTGTTCAATCAATGATCATTTCAATGTTGGTCTTTCTTTCTCTGTGGCTGTCTAACAAAATTCAAATACAGGTATGCATTCGGAATAAAAAAAATAAAAAGCAATTAACTACCTAGAACACTCTATATATGGTTTTTGTCATCCAATCAACTACAGTATATAATCTTGGGCAGCGCGGATTAGTGAAGCTTTCACTGGTTTTCCGCACATGCCTTAAGCGGGGTCCCCCCATTTCTCATCATTCCTTCCTGCGCAGTTTTCTTTCTCTCCCAAAAAAACACAGCTGAGGAGAATTACTTTAATTGCGATGTAATTACTGGTGGCGCTGGTGGTACGGACTAGTAAGAAATTACTAGGATTCCATATGTGCCTGAAGTGGTACCTCATCCATTTTTATGTTAATTCCTTCCCGCGCTGTTTTATCTCCAGTCAGCAAACGCAGCTGAGGAGAATCACTATAAGTGCAAAGACTCTTTAATGCCTCTGGGGGTGGCCCCCCTGCCACGGATGGGGAGCTACTGGGCGTTGCAGTGCTATATAGGGGAAGGGAAGCCCCGAGTAGAACAGAAGTTTGAGCACATTTACTCCAAAGTGAATGGATCCAAGCATCAGACATACACTCTTTCATTGCTTTACCAAACAAGCGTGATTATGAACTGTGTTTCTTCCACCATCAGTCACTTCAGGGTTTTACACAAATATTCAGCTCTGGAGCAGGTAGTGAATTCTGGAAAAATGGCAGCTTGAATCTTCTTCACAATATGACATAAAATTTCTGATAGTCAAATTCTGGACTGGAAGAGTGGCTGACAAGGACGTGGAGACCTACCACAGACGATTCTGTGAGCACTTACAAGCAAAAAACAAAAACCACTAGACCAGTTTGGAATATGGTATAGCATGAGATGTTACAAAGTCAAAATAAAAAAACAAACAGACGGTACTCTAATGCAAATTTCCAATTCAATATCCATGGGACCATATAACAACAAAATCACTTTCCCTGGACAGATCCAAAGATGCTACATATGTAACTCAACGGAACACCAGAACAAAGACTGCGACAACCTGAAATGCTGGAAATGCGGTAAACATGGACATAAGGGCAAAGAATGTAACAACATAGAAGTCTGCAACCTCTGTGGCGAGATGGGATACCTTTACTTCAGATGTCCCAGATTGTTCAGCAACAAGCCAAAAGGAATACACAATGAACAAGACATCCAAGACAACAATCACGACAACAAGGATGAGCATTGGGAGCAACACAGAGATGACACGAGGAGACACGCACAGAAACAGGCAAAGGCACAGGATGATGTGAAACCGGACCAGGAAGAACAATGGAGAGGAGAGGACAATACACATAGCAGCGACACAAACGACAGCACTAACAGCAGTGACCCTACCTCATCATCAAGCAGTTTTGTGGACGAATTTATACCACTTCCCGGACATTCAAACGTAAACAAAACCATGAGAACTGTACAAACACCCAAGGACACTAACGTGGAAACGACAACACAATGTTGAGACAGAGAGGACATAACCCCCAGTGACTTATTCAATGAAATAAAGCTATATATATATAAGCTATATAATATAATCAAAGAGATGTCATATAATATGTGCACAAGAGCTACGATGAACAAACACAAATGATATAGAACACATAAAAAAAACTATGGACAGAGGGAACAGCAATAATATCTATAGGTGAAAACAGAGCAGATGGAGTGGGAATATTTTTTAAAGAAGAGGTTGAAATAATTAGAGAGAGATATCATACTAGGAAGAATACTGACGGTCAATTTATTTTTCAGAAAGCATAAAATACTCATCATTAATGTTTATACACCTCCAGAGAGAGCGGGGAAAATTAGGATATTTTATAAATTAGAAGAACTTTTGAATGTCGGGTACAACATAATAATGTGCTGGGATTTTCAAAAGTGAACTTAAGGATACCTTTAGAGAGGTATACCCTAACAAAATTGATTTTACAAGAATGGACAAAAAAGTTAAAACCAGACTAGATAGAATACACATATCTAAAGGCTTTTAAACTGAATTATATAACAAGAATACCTGGTAGATTCAGACCACTTGGGAGTAAATGTTAAATTAAACCTGAACGTGAATGTAACAAGGGGATATTGGAAATTAAACACACAGTGTCTTAAATGAACAAGTTATTTTAGAACTAAAAACTGAAAAAGAAAGAATCACGCAAACTACAGGTGTTAGCAAAATCAAATATTGAATTATGGGATATTTTAAAGACTAGAATGCAAGCAATATTTAAACAACAATGTAAAAAAATTAATAAACAAAGAAATATATATTATGAGACTTTAATGAACAAATATGTTACATTGCAAAATAAAACAAATAGAACTGAAGAAGAAGATAATAAATTGACTGATAAAGATGAATTGGCACTGCTTAATGATGAAAATGATGAGATGGTATTCTCCTTACCATCTTGTCTCTTCCTGCGGCGCTGCTTCCTCCTCTGGTTCATAACACATGCTGTCACCACTGAAAGAATGATAGCCAAAAACAGGAAGCACACACCCGCAATCACACCAGCCATCAGGGGCTGAGTAACAAAAGCCAACAAGCTGGGAGGAGCTGGGTATACCTCCATACCTGCAGAGCACATTGTAACAAATATGATAAAATGAAATGGAAATAAAAAAAACTTTTACTATTACTTGAGCTAAGTTAATGACTACCAAACTGATTTCTTTGTCACTATTATTATAACTAGAATCTCTTACTAGTAGCTCTTTCGATCTTTCATTTAATCCTTTTTGCCAAATCAGAATTTTGTGAAAATTGTGCTTTATTGGCCATGAACACTAGTGCATACAAGGAATTTGAATAGTTGAGCTCTGACTCTACTTATAAGATAAGATACTTAAAAGATGTACGATAAAACCATAAGGACAAGGACACAAACAACACTAGAAATATAATTCATGTTCAAGGCAACTGTCATAATTTTGTATGTATAAAATTCACACATACAGTGAATCCGGAAAGTATTCACAGCGCTTCACTTTTTCCAAATTTTGTTATGTTACAGCCTTATTCCAAAATGGATTAAATTCATTATTTTCCTCAAAATTCTACAAACAATAATCCATAATGACAACGTGAAAGAAGTTTGTTTGAAATCGTGGCAAATTTATTAAAAATGAAAAAAAAAAGCACATATACATAAGTATTCACAGCCTTTGCTCAATACTTTGTTGATGCACCTTTGGCACCAATTACAGCCTCAAGTCTTTTTGACTTACAACGAGTAAGTAGTTTTTGAACTACAACAAGTTTGGCACACCTATTTTTGGGCAGTTTCTCCCATTCTTCTTTGCAGGACCTCTCAAGCTCCATCAGGTCAGTGCACAGCCATTTTCAGATCTCTGCAGAGATGTTCAATCAGGTTCAAGTCTGGGCTCTGGCTGGGCCACTCAAGGACATTCACAGAGTTGTCCTGTAGCCACTCCTTTGTTATCTTGGCTGTGTGCTTAGGGTCGTTGTCCTGTTGGAAGATGAACCCAGTCTGAGGTCCAGAGCACTCTGGAGCAGGTTTTCATCAAGGATGTCTCTGTACATTGCTGCATTCATCTTTCCCTCGATCCTGACTAGTCTCCCACTTTCCTCCGCTGAAAAACATCCCCACAGCATGATGCCTCCACCACCATGCTTCACTGTAGGGATGGTAATGGCCAGGTGATGAGTGGTGCCTGGTTTCCTCCAGACATGACGCTTGCCATTCAGGCCAAAGAGTTCAATCTTTGTCTTGGTCTGAGAATCCTTCAGGTGCCTTTTGGCAAACTTCAGGTGGGCTGTCATGTGCCTTTTTCTGAGGAGTGGCTTCCGTCTGCCCACTCTACCATACAGGCCTGATTGGTGGAGTGCTGCAGAGATGGTTGTTCTTCTGGAAGGTTCTCCTCTCTCCACAGAGACATGCTGGAGCTCTGTCAGTGTGGCCATTGGGTTTTTGGTCACCTCCCTGACTAAGGCCTTTCTCCCCGATTGCTCAGTTTGGCCGGGTGGCCAGCTCTAGGAAGAGTCCTACTGGTTCCAAACTTCTTTCATTTACGGATGATGGAGGCCACTGTGCTCATTGGGACCTTAAATGCTCCAGAAATGTTTCTGTACCCTTCCCCAGATCTGTGCCTTGATACAATCCTATCTCGGAGGTCTACAGACAATTCCTTGGACTTCATGGCTTGGTTTGGGCTCTGACATGTATTGTTAACTGTGGGACCTTATATAGACAGGTGTGTGCCTTTCCAAATCATGTCCAATCAACTGAATTTACCATACGTGGATTCCAATCAAGTTGTAGAAGCATCTCAAGGATGATCAGTGGAAAAAGGATGCACCTGAGCTCAATTTTGAGTGTCATGGCAAAGGCTGTGAATACTTATGTACATGTGCTTTTTTTTGTTTTTTATTTTAAATAAATTTGCAAAGATCTCAAACAAACTTCTTTCACGTTGTCATTATGGAGTATTGTTTGTAGAATTTTGAGGAAAATAATGAATTTAATCCATTTTGGAATAAGGCTGTAACATAACAAAATGTGGAAAAAGTGAAGCGCTGTGAATACTTTCCGGATGCACTGTATCCCTAATCTCTGTAGTAGCATGTTTGTTAAACACAGGACTTGCTGTCTTATCTGAATAATCTGAATAAATTAAAGGTGCACTTAACTTTAGATCTACCATGAGCTCTCATTAGCTTTTTTAGTCTCACAATAAAAAAAAAGATAGTACCTAAATTTTTTTTAAAAAAAGAGTGCGTGGTACTGGATTCATGTATGGTGTATATATTTGCTGACCAACATAGCAGTCATGCAAAAATTTCGGCATTTACTTAAATGGTAAAGCTGGATGTTTACAGTAAACACAGTGGATATAAAAAGTCTACATACCCCTGTTAAAATGGCAGGTTTTTGTGATGTAAAAAAAATGAAACTAAGATAAATCATGACAGAACATTTTCCACTCTGAATGTGAAATTATAACATATAAAAATTAAATGAAAAACAATTAGAAACATTTTAGGGAAAAATAAAAAAAGTTACAATAACCTTGCTGCATAACTGTGCACACCCTTTTATAATTGGGGACGTGGCTGTGTTCAGAATGAACCAATCACTTTCAATCTCATGTTCAAAAGTAATTATCATACAGATGTCATCAATTAAATTATTCTGATTAACCCCAAATAAAGACCTGCTGTTTCTGTAGGATTTTCTTCACATCTTTTTGGTTTCATCTGACAGTTGAAGCCAAAGCATGCATGGTATCTCACTTGCTGAAAGGAACCGTTAAAGAGAGGGGTATAAAAGAATTTCCAAAACATTAGATGCAACATGGAACACTGTGAAGGCCATCATCAACAATTCGAAAAAATGGAGCACCACAGTGACATCACCAAGAACAGGAGTTCCCTTCAAAATTGTCCCTTCAAAAAAGACAAGAACTTACAAGGGAGGCTGCCAAAGAGACCTACGGCAACATTAAAGGAACTGCAGGAATATCTGACAAGTATTGATTACGCATGTGACAAAAATCTCTCATATTCTTCACATGTCTGGGCTATGGGGTAGGGTGGCTAGACAGAAGCCCTTTCTCACAAAAAACATCCAAGCCTAATTAAATCACCCCAAACCATGTGACAAAATGTGTTTTGGTCTGATGAGACCAATTCCAAAAGTTATAATAATTCCATAATTCCAAAAGGTATGTTTGGTGCAAAAAAAGCAACACCAAAAGAACACCATACCCACGATGAAGCATGGTGGTGGAAGCATCATGCTTTAGGGCTGCTTTTCTTCAGCCAGAAGTGTGGCTTTTATCAAGGTGGAGGGAATCATAAATAGCTACAAATACCAGTCAATTTTAGAATAAAACCTTCAGGTGTCTGCTAGTAAGCTGAGGATAAAAAAGAATTTCACCTTTCAGCACAACAATGATCCAAATCATACATCCAATTCAACAAAGGAATGACTTAACCAAAAGAAGATCAATGTTTTTGAATGATCTAGTCAGAGCCCAGACCTGAAAATCTGCAAATAAAAATCTGTAGAGTGACCTGATGCAGGCTACGCACAGGAGCTGCCTTCACAATTTGATGGATCTACAATGTTTTTGCAGGAAATAGTGGAAAAATATTGCCAAGTCAAGATGTTCCACACTGTTAGGCTCTTACCCAAAATTAGTTTTGTAATAAAATCAAAAACTGTAAGTACTACAGTTGCAATCAAAATTTTTCAACCCCCATTGAAAATTAGGTTTATTTCAGCTGTTTGCAATGAACAAATCAAACAAAAGCAATTGAAATAGTTCAACACAACGTATGCTTCAAGTGATTTCGCCAAATTCAACTGAAAATGCAACTTATAATGATTTCTTCAGTCTCAAAATTATGCAAGCCCTTCATGGACAGCATCTTCAGTACTTAGTAGAAGACCTTTTGCTGTTATGATCTGATGCAAACGAGATGCATAGCAAGACACCAGCTTCTGGCAGTGTCCCTGAGGAATCTTAGCCCTGAGGAATCAACTGCCTTCTTCAAATCCCACCAGATAATTTTTATGGGGTTCAAGTCAGGTTACTGTGATGGCCCTGTAGAATCTTCCAGGACTTCTTCTGCAGCCAAGCCTAGGTGGAATTTGAGGTATTCTTGGGATCAATGTCCTGTTGGAAAGTCCAATGACGCCCAAGCTTCAACTTCCTCACAGATGGCATGACATTTGCTCCTAGGGTTTCCTGATACCGCAATGAATCCATCTTGCCTTCTACATTGTAGGATCTCAACCAAAAGCAGGATATATGACCCACAAAAGAATTAGACACACAAAACCCATGGACACTCTCAGACAGAAAACCCAACAGACAGCTCTGGAGGAAATGTTACAGACTACCTTCCATAAAACAATTAACCCTAACCCAGCAGACACTCAGGAGCCACTTAATTACTCTCTGTTTGCATTTGTCTTAACTCAACCACCTTATCAAAATAAGACGAGTGTTGGAAGCATCACTGATTCAGGGCTGGACCATCTCAACCACAGAAACTGCTGTCAAATACAGTAACTTAGGCTTTTGGGCTAAACCCGATGGCTTACCCACCAGATAATATGCAAGGATCCTCAACAGGAATGTGATAACTTCAGTAAGAAAGGAGGGGGGATCCCCACTTGGAATGTGGCCTTTGGCTCCCTCAGGAAAGAGTCCACACCAACACCCCCCTGCCCCTTTTGTTGAACCGAACCACAGATTCAAAGACTGAAAATTAATACATCTTGAAAACAACTGCAATCACCCATTTTCTGCCATGTTTATAACTACTAAGTTGCCACAGATCAGTTATTTAGCATGCCTTAGTATAATAGTACTAGTATGATTATGATTATTTTTCTAGTGTACATAACAACGGTTAATACATGTCATGTGTGGTATGTGTGTACTCATAAGGAAATTTAGGTTGAACGTTGTTGTATGTACATGTTATTATTCCGGACAAAGTTTAATCCACACATCATGAAAACATGTGGAACCACCCATCTGCAGAGACAATGGACTGATTACCATCCTGGGTGGAGCATATGGCTTACACCCAGCCCTAAGAAGATCTCTGGTTGGTTGGAACCCTTAGATGGTGGGACTAGCCAGAAAGAGTTAAAATTCAACTCTCTGCTCTCTTACTTTGCTCTCTTCACCTCTTGGTTTGTTCATCTCAACTCAGAACTCATCTCATCAGAGGTGGCGGCGGGAGTCTTCAATCGGCTCTGCTCAGAGACCCAGCCTAGAGCTCCCCAACCTCTCAAACCTCCCCCATACTAGCAGCTGTTTTGTTCATCATTCCGGCTGGTCTTCTGAGACGCCACTCAACGCCGACCAGACCATGACTTAATGAGGAAATCCCTTCAACACAACCATCGATAGGCAGGCAAGCAATACCCGAGAATCTAGCTAAGACTGGTGCATATAACATTAACTTTAAAGCCCTTCTAAAGAAGTGAAAATAGATTGATAAGATTGATGGTTGGTTCAGGTCATGATGTGTGAAATAACATCCTTTGTTATAAACTCGGAACTTCATTCACTTTCTTAAAACCATTTAACACCTGTTTGCTGTGTGTGTCTGTGTGTTAGTGTTAGATTAGTTTCTCTGTTGTAGAACAATTCAATAAAGTTTTGTCTGATTTTAAACATACGTGTCTTATTGTTAACGAGGTCCATTGCCTTGAATTGTCGATCTTGCTACATGCTCTTCAAATAATGTTTAACTGTATTTAGGATACTATTTCTGCTGGCCATGAATGTAATATCTAATGCACAATTAATGAATATGCCAAATTCAGCTTATCGCTGGATGAATAGTTGATCAGAAATACTAAATTAGCCAAATTTCTACTTTCGAGCTGATCAGCTAGCCTTTCCCCCATTTTTGGTGGAGAATACAGGTAGCTCAATTTAAACAGCAAATCTTTGTTACATATAATAGTGGAGAATACAACAATTTAACCTGAACAGCTAATTTTCCATGCTTGACTGTGGACAGAGTGTTCTTTCTTCATTCTTCTTCCTCCAGACATACTGCTGATCCATTGTGCCAAAAAGTTCCAGTTTTGTTTAATCGCTCCACAGAACAGAATCCCAAAACTTCTGTGGCTTATTTATATAATTTTGAGCCAACTTTTCTTTTGCTTTTGGGTCAGTAGTGGTGTACGTGTTAGAGTTCTGGCATGGAAACCTTCTGCGTTTAGTATGCGTCTTACTGTGCTCACTGAAACCTCGGTGCATGTTGCCACCAAGTCATGCTGCAGGTCTTTTGCAGTCACTAGAGTTTTTTCACAACCTCCCTTCTCAGAAATCTGGTTGCAGGTGTTGATAACTTCCGTTTTCTGCCCCGTCCAAGTAGTGTACACTAAACAAACCCCTAGCCAGTTCAGGTATTTCATGTGCTCCAACTCAAGCACACCTGGTGCAACTAATGAAGCCTTTGGTTGACAACACCTGTTTTGCATATTTGTGCTGTTGTGAGGGATTCTATTCAGGGGGTTGACTAATTTTGAGACACAAAAACCTGCCATTTTAAGAATGGTGTGTAGACTTTTTTCCACTGTATGCAGATATTAGCTAGTATTTCTGTTATTAATGGTGCCAGTGAACAATAATTATAGATAAAATCTGGACTGGATTTATGTTACATTAATTTTGTTATTATTGACAATAACAAAACAACAAAATTCTCAAACAAAAGCAGATTGTTTACCAAATAAATGGCTTCATTGATATCAGCCAATACTTAAATGAAAAACAGTGACTACGTTTACATAGACAGCAGTAATCTAATTATTGACCTTACTCTGATTAAGATAATATTGTGATTAAGGTGTTTACATGAGTCGCTTTTAGAATACTCCTGTCATGTTCCCGTTTTACATGTTTTAGAACATAATTAGATTAACAGCCTGCATCATTACATCACCGCGCCACGCCGTCCGACGTCCCTCCAGAATTTCACGTATCAACATACAGTCCGTCTTTGTTATGGAACTGTACACAGTTTTGGGTTTTTTTTACGAACGCTTTAAGTGCAGTTAATTATTTGTCATGCTATACGTGCTAATAAACAACTGCTTGAAGCCGTGGGCTGCATCTCAAACCGCGTACTTAAAGTCTATATAGTAGTCGAGATACATGTATTTTTCCCCACTATAGGCCTATAGTAGGAAAGTATGTGGTTTGGGACGCAGCCGAACTCTGCTCTCCGTAAAACGTAAAACTGCAGTGTGTGATCGTGTCCTGTCGCAAAATGCGGTGAAAACTCTCACATGACGTTCATAGTGTGATTAAGGTGTTCCCTTTCAAAGGGAACTTCGACGTTGCATTTAGCATAACAGTATGGGAACGTCCTTGCGCGTGTGACCGGTATCTGAAGCTTGTGTAAAATCATGCCTCTACTTATAGGCCTGCCATGATCAGGTGACGTGGCAATTAAGCACGTCACATGATATATATGGCACCTGTGAACCATGCCGCCAGCCTTATTATCTTCAGCTAAACTGCATGTCTGTGGTTTGTGTGACAAAAGAAAAAAGAAATGCTTAATTTCTACTCTGTATTTCTCAATATCTCTAAACTTTTCTATCCCTTTTTTAGAAAAAAAAGAGAAAAGAAAAGAAAAGAGAGTGAAAGAATCAGCGAGAGGGATTTCAGGAAGTGTGTTTCATCACGGGAGGAGACGGACACGCTTTCTGTGTGAAGCGTTTGGGCATAGAGCATGCTACAGCAGCCCTTGAGGGGTCTGACTGTCAGCACTGTGAGCATTTCACGATTACGCAGCTACGCTCTCGGCTCGCTCTCTTCTTGTCCGAAGGGAGCTGGGTTTCAGAGCCTCACGGATCTGGTCGTGGGGTTCTTGTATGGATTTGGAAGAGGAGCTGGAGACGAGTGCTGCTCCGTGTCTTGCTCTGTCTTCCGGGTCCGGCTCTCCTCCTTCCCCTATGGAAAGCCAAAACACTCTCGCTGATTCCGAGGAGTCGGTAGAGGGTGCCATTGCACCAAAAACCGACAGCAGCTCTCAAGCGTATAAAGAGCTGCTTGAGGTGATCACTAGGGTGGTTGAAAAGTTGAATATAGGCTGGATGAGCGCTTCCTCTCCAGTGAAAATAAATATAAAGCTCCCTCACACCGCAGAAAACTCCCCTTTTTTCCGGAAGTGCCTGATGAGATATCACGCTTCTGGAGAACACCATACACTAGCCATCTTTATAAACCTGCAACGTCTAATTACTCAGCCATCATGGGGAGTGAGCAGCGTGGCTACTTAGCGATGCCAAAGGCGCTTGATTATTAATCTTGCGCTTGGTAATTTAGGGAGGCCTACTTTACCTTCTAAGCCACGTAAGGCCACTTCGGTGTTGGTGGGCAAAGCCTATGCGGCATCGGGTCTTGCTTGTGGGTCCCTGCATACAATGGCAGTGTTGCAGGCCTACCAAGCAGACCTGCTGAGTGAGCTCGATACTGGTGAGGGAATTGGGCCTGAGGCAGTGGCAGAGCTGTGCCGCGCCACAGATTTATCTCTCCGGGCGACCAAACAAACGGCCCGCCATATCGACCATTCAATGGGTAGCCTGGTTGTGGCGGAGAGGCACATATGGCTCAACCTCTCAGGGATGGGGGACAAAGATAAGGTCTCCTTGCTGAACGTGGCGCGGTCAATGCCATCGCTGACAGGTTTCGCGAGGCAAAACAGCAAACGGCAGCGTTCAGCCAGTTCCTTCCCCGTCGTGTCGAGTTCACACGGGCCTCCATGAGTGGGGCCCGGGCCAGCGCTGGTGCGAGGGAGACGCAGAAGATGAGTGTGGCAGCCCGCCTCCCCCTGCAGAAAGCCATGGGGACCGGGCGGCCACAACCACAGCCTGCTAAGAGGCCTGATCTAAGAATGATCATAAAAGCAAAGCAGGCAAGGAAGGAATGGTCCTGATGGGCCATGGAGGGACGTATCAGGGGACATGAGGTTGCTAGGGCAGTTAGCCTGCCCTGGCCAAGGCCACCCCATGTTTTCAGTCTTCTCTGGTCAGTGATCTGTCACAGGGCGACGGAAATCTGATGCTTTCCCTCCAATGAAATGTGGAAAATCTAACATCACTGAAAGACCATTTGGCAGCGTGGAAACTACTGCCAAATGTGTCCCCATGGGTTCTGTCTATCATAGAAAAGGGTTACCGGGTCCGGGTCGACCCCCCCGGTTCAGAGGTGTGCTCACCACAGTTGTCAGCACAGAGCAGAGCCCAATGTTAGCGCAGGAAGTAAGTTCCCTTTTGGACCAAGGGGCCATAGAACATGTACCACGTTCCCTAAGGGAGGGAGGTTTTTACAGCCGTTATTTCCTGATCCGCAAAAAAGATGGGCGTATGCGGCCAATTTTAGATCTGCGTCATCTGAACCGTACTCCTCGAACATACAGGCTCAAGATGCTGACGCTCAAACTTACCATGCCACACATTCAGTCCGAGGACTGGTTTGTGACGATAGATCTGAAAGATGCATATTTCCATATAGGAATATCGCCCAGTCACAGAAAGTTCCTGAGGTTTGCGTTTGGAGAAAACACATACCAATTTCGGGTTCTTCCCTTCATACTAGCTTTATCCCCTCGCACCTTCACAAAGTGCATGGATGCTGCTCTGGCTCCCTTACGACTCTAGGGCATCCGTGTACTAAACTACCTGGATGACTGGTTAATTCTAGCACGATCCAGGGAACAGATTGAGATGTTGTTCTCGCCCACATGAGGAGCTTGGGGCTCAGGTTGAACCTCAAGAAAAGTATGCTTTCTCCAGTGCAGAGATTCTACTACGATGAGGGCGTTTTTATCCCCAACACGCGTACAATCGATCCTATCAACTTTGAGCAAGGTAAAGCTAGGTCTGGGCATCCCCTCCAGTCTTTACAAGAGGCTGTTGGACCGTATGGCAGCTGCAGCCAACATCATACCATTGGGCCTAGTGCACATGAGACCGTTTCAGTGGTGGCTGAAAAGTCGGGGGTTTCATCCGAGGATGAAACCTCTGAGAGTAATCAGTGTCACATGGCGATGCCTACGTGCTCTGAGTATTTGGAGATGCCCGCAGTTCCTAGCCTCGGGTCACACTCTAGGGGCGTCTTGTTACCACAAGACGTTAATGACTTACGCGTCCCTCACGGGCTGGGGTGCAGTCTTAAGTGGCTGTCCAGCTCATGGTCTTTGGAGTGGCCCTCATCTGGAGTGGCATATAAATCGCCTAGAGATGCGGGCCGTATTCCTAGCGCTGAAGTTCTTTCTTCATCAGTTGAGAGGTCACAATGTGCTAGTTGTGTCAGACAACACAGCGGTGGTTTCATATATCAACCCCCAGGGAGGGTTACATTCACGCCCCCTGTTCAGGCAGGCGCAACTAATCCTTCTCTTGGCAGAGGGAAAGTTCTTGTCAGTGAGTGCAATGTACATTCCGGGCAGCCAGAATGTAGGGGCAGACATCCTGTCGAGGCAGGGGCTGAGGCCTGGGGGTTGGAGGCTCCATCCACAAGTGGTGGAGTCCATATGGTGGAGGTTCGGACAAGTGGAAGTGGATGTGTTCGCCTCCAAGGAGACAACACACTGCCCGCTATGGTTCGCCCTCACTCCTCCTGCACCATTGGGGCTGGACGCTATGGTGCACATGTCGCCGAGGTCACGTCTATATGCTTTCCCCCGGATCGCTCTGATACCACAAGTTCTAGCAAGAGTTTGCCAAGACCATCTACGTCTGCTGCTAGTAGCACCTTATTGGCCAGCTTGAATATGGTTCTTGGAGATAATTTCCCTGCTCGATGGCACTAATTGAGAGATTCCCATCTGCAGGGATCTACTGTCTCAAGCCGGAGGGCTGATTTATCACCCTCGGCCAGAACTATGGAAACTGTGGGTCTGGCCCCTGAGGGGCACCAGCTCATAGATTCTGGTCTCACAACTGAGGTTGTAGAGACCATGTTAAACACTAGAGCACCATCCACAAGGAAATTGTATGCACTCATGTGGCAGCTTTTTGTCTTGTGGTGTGAGGAACGTCAGCTAGACCCAGTGAACTGCGCAATAGCTACAGTCCTGGAGTTCTTACAAGAACGTTTCTCAGCAGGGTTGGCTCCTTCTACAATCAGGGTTCACGTGGCCGCCATTTCAGCCAGCCATATCCCTGTTGATGGAGCCTCTGTGGGGCAACATCATCTAACTTCGAGGTTCATGCGTTGTGTCAGACGGCTGAGGCCCACCTGATGGCCGCGAATACGTTCCTGGGACCTTTCTGTGTTCTTGGAAGGTCTGTCAGGGGCCCCATTTTAAATGCAACGTCGAAGTTCCCTTTGAAAGGGAACGTTGGGGTTACGCATGTAACCCTGTTCCCTGAGAAGGGAACGAGACGTTGCATAGCTTTGTCATACAGGCAGGCCTGTGAATTACTTCTTCGCTTCATATAATAGAGGCTTGTGGCGTGGTTCACAGGTGCCATATATATATCATGCAACGCGCTTAATTGCCACGTCACCTGATCATGGCAGGCCTATAAGTAGAGGTATGATTTTACACAAGCTTCAGATACCGGTCACGTGCGCAAGGGCGTTCCCATACTGTTATGCTAAATGCAACGTCTTGTTCCCTTCTCAGGGAACAGGGTTACATGTGTAACCCCGAAGTTTACATGTCTGTAGTACACATCCATAATTCAACTAAAACAGGAGTATTCCACCTGTCTTAATTCGATTAGAGCTTAATTCGAGTATGACCTTAATTAGATGAAGGTAAGTAAAAATTGCTGTTTACATGGTAGTTTCTTAATCAAAGTATAGTTTTAATCGGGTTAAGAGTGGATTATTGTTGTCCATGTACAGTGAGAGAAAAAAGTATTTGATCCCCTGGTGATTTTTACGTTTGCCCACTGACAAAGAAATGATCAGTCTATAATTTTAATGGTAGATTTATTTGAACAGTGAGAGACAGAATAACATCAAAAAAATCCAGAAAAACGCATGTCAAAATGTTATAAATTGTTTTGCATTTTAATGAGGGAAATATGTATTTGACCCCTCTGCAAAACATGACTTAGTACTTGGTGGCAAAACCCTTGTTGGCAATCACAGAGGTCAGACGTTTCTTGTAGTTGGCCACCAGGTTTGCACACATCTCATGAGGGATTTTGTCCCACTCCTCTTTGCAGATCTTCTCCAAGTCATTAAGGTTTCGAGGCTGACGTTTGGCGACTCGAACCTTCAGCTCCCTCCACAGATTTTCTATGGGATTAAGGTCTGGAGACTGGCTAGGCCACTCCAGGACCTTAATGTGCTTCTTCTTGAGCCACTCCTTTGTTGCCTTGGCCGTGTGTTTTGGGTCATGCTGGAATACCCATCCACGACCCATTTTCAATGCCCTTGCTGAGGGAAGGAGGTTCTCACCCAAGATTTGACGGTACATGGCCCCGTCCATCGTCCCTTTGATGCGATGAAGTTGTCCTGTCCCCTTAGCAGAAAAACACCCCCAAAGCATCTTTCCACCTCCATGTTTGACGGTGGGGATGGTGTTCTTGGGGTCATAGGCAGCATTCCTCCGCATGTATATGTGCTTTCTTGAGCAGGGGGACCTTGCAGGCGCTGCAGGATTTCAGTCCTTCACGGCGTAGTGTGTTACCAATTGTTTTCTTGGTGACTATGGTCCCAGCTGCCTTGAGATCATTGACAAGATCCTTCCGTGTAGTTCTGAGCTGAACGTCACTGTTCTCATAATCATTGCAACTCCATGAGGTGAGATCTTGCATGGAGCCCCAGGCCGAGGGAGATTTGACAGTTCTTTTGTGTTTCTTCCATTTGCGAATAATTGCACCAACTGTTGTCACCTTCTCACCAAGCTGCTTGGCAATGGTCTTGTAGCCCATTCCAGACTTGTGTAGGTCTACAATCTTGTCCCTGACATCCTTGGAGAGCTCTTTGGTCTTGGCCATGGTGGAGAGTTTGGAATCTGATTGATTGATTGCTTCTGTGGACAGGTGTCTTTTATACAGGTAACGAGCTGAGATTAGGAGCACTCCCTTTAAGAGTGTTATACTCGTTACCTGTATAAAAGACACCTGGGAGCCAGAAATCTTACTGATTGAGAGGGGGTCAAATACTTATTTCCCTCATATAAATGCAAATCAATTTATAACATTTTTGACATGCATTTTTCTGGATTTTCTTGTTGTTATTCTGTCTCTCATTGTTCAAATAAATCTACCATTAAAATTATAGACTGATCATTTCTTTGTCAGTGGGCAAACGTACAAAATCAGCAGGGGATCAAATACTTCTTTCCCTCACTGTAAATGCAGCTAGTGTCGCAATGGAAATACTGGAAAAACTGATGGTCCTCAGCTAATATGACTATGATGGTTAATAAATGAATTACTGTCATGTTTTTATACTTACCTTTAGTGGTGATACTGACTGATTCACTGGGATCACTGACTATTCTAGTTCCACGTGACAGCAGCCTCAGCTCATAGTAAGAGTCCTATGGTGTGGAAATTAAGCAACAATAAATTTATATGCCTCAGTGGTGGTTTCTGTTGCATGTCATTTTTACTCTTGTCAAACTTACTCTTGTCAGTCCTTGAACAAGGATTTCTGTGGAGTTGACATTGATTTCTCTATCAAGTGTAACCCATTCACCCATCTCCTGCCTTGCCTGGAGCACAAAGGCTTTGATCAGTGGAGACTGAGCATGGTGTGGCAGCCACTGCAGCAGCACACCCACTGCTGTGTAATTGACTGACAGTGAGGTGGGAGCAAGTAGTGCTGCTACATCAGTTACTACAGTGGGTGGATATGTTGGAGGACCTGAATATGGGAAACAAAATAGGCAGATCAACATCACAATCATATAAAGAGCAATATCAGAAAATACAGTTTACAGTTGCAATCAAAATTATTCAACCCCCATTGCAAATCAGGTTTATTGTCAACATGTACAGTCTTTCAGCTGTTTGCAATGAACAAATCAAACAAAAGCAATTGAAATAGTTCAATACAATGAATGCTTCAAGTGGTTTCCCCAAATTCAACTGAAAATGCAACTTATAATGACTTCTCCAGTCTCCAGACATACCGCTGATCCATTGTGCCAAAGAGTTCCAGTTTTGTTTCACCACTCCACAGAACAGAATCCCAAAACATTTGTGGCTTATTTATATAATGATTTTCAGACAATTGTGTAAATAAACCTGACATTTTGTAAATAAACCTGACTTGCAATGGGGGTTGAACAATTTTGATTGCAACCTTATTTAAATGGAGTACACTGATCATAATTTTTAAATACATATAACAAGATAGTTAGCAGAAAATAATTACAGCAGCAACAATATAACAACTTTAAGTAAATGAGAATGTAGTAAACACAGGGTCAGAAATTTCAGAGACACTTAGCCAAGACTATACTACTGACCAAGGGTCATGATGGTGACAATCCCACTGAATGGGCCAGAGCCCAGCTTGTTCTGGGGCAAGATGCTGAACTGGTAACTGGTGGCAGGCTGGAGACCTGTCACAAGGAGCCTGGATTCAGATGTGGAGACTGGGAGTGAGGTCCACTCATGTTTCTCTCTATTAGTGGGCTTCACCCTGAGGTGAACAAAAAGAACAATAAAATAAAAAACTAAAAGCTAACATTCTTGCCTAGAAGCTTCATACTACAACTGATAATATATACTAAAATAAGGTCACTCACCAGATGCTGAACCTCTGGGTATATCCTCCATCAAAGCCAGGCTGCCAGGATACATTGGCACTGTTAGTGCCTGGATCTATAGATACCCCAGTCACAGCATGGGGGCTTGTCCCTGAGAATGCATGAACAGTTTATGCATAAAGACAATGCAAAAAAACAAAAATAATTAAGTTTACAATGTTAAATGCTTTTCTCTCTAAATGTTCTTCACTCACCTAACACTAGAACCACAGTGCCTTTACTGACTGTGGCCAGGGAGTTGGTAGCATGACATTCCCATGCTCCTTGATGATTTTTGCTGACTGGACGCAGAACCAGAGAACCATTGGACAAAACAGTAAATTGAGAGAAAAGTGTACTCCCAGCCTGCAATACGAGACCAGAAAACATTCTGAAATGAGCAGCACAGCAATATCGTAACATATTCTGAATATGAACTTAGTGTGTAAAAGAAGAAGGTCTTAATATAATTTGTTGCCATTTCTTTATCGTTATCTTAGGAAAGTTAGTGCTCACTTTGGTCCAGGTGATATTAGGTGCTGGGTCCCCATGTGCTTGGCAGGGAATGATCAGCTCTCTACCAACTTCCTGTAGGTACTCAGCCCTGGGGGACATCTGAAACAGTGGGGGATCCTGTAAAAGAGAAGGAATGTTAATGACTAATTCAGGAACTCTTCAAATCTGGGGCTTCATTTTTTTAATGTTTTGTACAGATTCCAGTGTGGGTGTATGCATGTACCAAAAACCAAATAAACAAATAAAGCACACAACAAGAATTATCAGATATATAGAGCCATGGGTACACAGTCTCCTACTCATAAGCCCCTTTATAAATCACAAGCTTTTGGTCTAACCCATCTCCTCTACCACTTATAACCATAAGTGGTTCATATCACACCTGCTTTTTGTTTATTTATGGTCTCATATGCATATAAATAGAATTATAATTGTCTAGTGTGTACAATCTTTATGTGTAGAAGTTTAAAAAAAACATTTGTCAGAGCCAGTTACACATCTCAGATTATTTGTAGACTCCTGTACCTTCAGAATGACTTTGGTAGGTTCAGACTGACCCATAGTCCCATAGCTGTTGTAGGCAGTGCAGGTGTACATGCCTACTGCATCATCATTGGCTGTGTCTATGAACAAGGAGCCTTCTGAGTTTATCATCCAACCTGGGTACTAACCAACAAACAGAAAACAAACTTTACTGTCGAGAAATATTCTATTTATGTATTTGTGATAATTTGGGTGATGGATATGCATTATTTTGTTCAGTACCTGGCGTATATCCAGTGAGGCACCATCTTTGGTCCAGTTGACAAACAGCATCGGAGGTTCAGCTTGAACTGGGCACACAATTGTTCCGCCCATGCCAGCAGGGAGGTAAGTCTCTCTGGGCATCCGCACCACCTGTGCAGGATCTAAGAAATTGAGATAGGATAGACGAAAAAAACTAGCGTAACAAATTGTACCATACAGTAACAAACTAGAGAGTACCAAATTACTGTTCAAATAATGCATATACATTTTGATATATGCTAAAGTACTTTGACTATTATGCAGCAGGTCTTGTTCAGTCTTTAAACACAATACTTACATTTCACTTTCAGGGTAGCAGAAGCTGAGGGTGGAGTCAGTAACCCATTGGAGGGAATGCAGGTGTAGTTTCCTGAGTCTTCAGGGATTAACTCAGGAATGAGTAGAGAACCATCCACCAGGATCTTTACACGAGACTTCATAGATCTATGAAGACATGCACACATTGTGTGTGTTAACAAAGGATTAAATATAATAAAATATCTTACTACAGTGTAGAACAAGTAATATCTATATATCTACCTACCTACCTACACTCACCTAGCATGTTATTGGGAACACTATACTAATACTGGGTAGGGCCTCCCTTCCTTAGAGATTCTAGTACATGTTGACTTGACTGCATCACACAGTTCCTGCAGATTGTTCAGGTGCACGTTCATGCTGCGAAGCCCCTCTTCTACCACATCCCAAAGATGTTCTATTGGATTCAGATATGGTGACTGCAAAGGCCACTGAAGAACACTGAACTCATTGTCATGTTCATGAATCCATTTTGAGATGACTTTTGCTTTGTGACATAGTGCATTATCATGCTGGATGTATTCATTAGAAAATAGATAAATTGTGACCATGAAGGGATAAACATGGTCAGCAACAATACTCAAATAAGCTGTGGCATTCAATATCAAAAGTAACTGCTTTAAATACTACAGTGCAGCTCATCCTCATGGACTGCACCAGATTTGTCAGTTCTTGCTGTGAGATGTTACCCCACACTTACACCAAAGCATTTGCAAGTTCTTAGTTACGTCTGGGGGGACACATGGTTAAATGTGGTTTGCCACTGCAAGGACGACCAGCTGTCCTTCCTGTCTCCCTGTAGCACTGTCTTAGGCATCTTACATTACAGACATTGCAGTTTATTGCTCTGGCCACATCTGCAGTCCTCATGCCTCCCTGCAGCAGGCCTATGGCATGTTCACGCAGGTGAGCAGGCCCCCTAGGCATCTTTCTTCTGGTGTTTTTCAGAGTCAGTAGAGTGGTCTCTTTAGTGTTCTAAGTTATTGTACCTGTGACCTTAATTGCCTACCGCCTGTAAACTGTTAGTCTCTTAAGGACTGTTCCACAGGTGCATGTGCAATAATTTTTTATGGTTCGTTGAACAAGCATGAAAAACATCATTTAAATCCTTTCCAGTAAAGATCTGTAAAGCTTATTTGGATTTTACAAAATTATCTTTAAAATATAGTCTCCTGAAAAAGGGACATTTCTTTTTTGCTGGATACACACACACACACACACATTATACCTACATATTTACTATATTATATTTTTAGCAACTATAATCACATAGGCATATCATTAAAATATTCGCTAAATGACTGGGGCTCTTTGATTACTAAAGCAGAAGGAGTTTCCTTTATGTCTATCTAAGGGGTTAGGAATATTAGTTATAGCACAAAATTATGCTACTAGGTTAAGAATAATAGCTTCACTTTAGCATTATATTCTTTAAGTTACATGACAGAATAATAGAATGGGGTTTAAAGGTTAGTACTATAACTACACTTGATCTACATAGAAATTAGCCTATCACAGAGGTAAAGATGCACTGAGTACTCACTCAACATAATGGATATTTTGCCCTTCTTTCTGCCACTCATATGTGAGGTTAGATGGGTATGCATCAGCATGGCACTTCAGAACTGCATCCTGGGACATGTTCATGGTGGTGTCCTCAGGGGAAATAACAATGACTGGAGAACCTGTTTGAAACCAGGAATAGGGCCCAAAATTACAAACAAAATATGCTACAAATCCTGATTTAATCTTTTGTAATTAATGTTTATAGAAGCTGCTCATCTAGAAATAAACAACAGGTGGCACTATTTATTCTCTTATATGACTTCTAAGATGCATGATTTACAGTAGGATTTTTATCATTGCTTATATTCTGTTTTTTTACTCATTTCTAAAGAACCAAAGCTCATTTGTCTTTTGCCTGAGCCATTGGTGCAAAACATTATAAACTCATTCATTATTTCACACACTAAACCACCTCTAAACACATTTTCATGATACTCTCAGGCCAAAACAAAAAAGTGCATAAATCTAAAAATGAATGAATGTAAAATGACCTTACCAGCACAAACATTAAACAGCTTTTCACTATGCTTCGGTTTCAATAGCCCAGTAAGAAAAAATAAGTTAAAATGTTTTTCTATAGAAAATACAATGCAAAGAAACTGTCTTCCATCCATTTTCTGTACCGCTTATCCTTACTGGTAGGGGACACCCTGGACAGGGTGCCAATCCATTGCTGGGCAATCAGCCTACAATGCATGTCTTTGGACTGGGGGAGGAAACTGGAGTGCCTGGAGGAAACCCCCATAAAGAGCATGCTAACTCTGCACACATAGGAATTGAACCCTCAACCCAGGAGGTGTGAAGCAAACGTATTAACCACTAAGCCACCGTGCCCCCAGAAACTGTCTTAATCTTAATCCTGATCTGGATTGCAGTGGATCTAGAGTCTGTGCCGGGAACACTGGGCATGAGGCAGAAAACTCACACATAGGGAGAATATGCAACATGTAGCACACAGATATCAGGAACAAAAATTATTCTTCCAGTGAGCCCAAACACACACGCACAAATATGAACAGCAACTAAAAAGGCCTGTGCTACAAACTGCTGGATAATAGAGAAGGATATAGGCAAATGAAAATATGTACAGAGAGGTAGAGGATGAGGAGCCAAACAGTCTCAAATGAAATTCAGCCTGAAATTCAGGCTACACTAGTTGTCCTTGTCATCAACCATGCTTTGAGAGACCTATACTTTTCAAATATCATTTGGATAAAGAGAACATTATATGTGGTGTACTGTGGAAAAGAGTTGTTGAACAAACAGAAAGGATCAGTTCTAAATTTCTTAGTGTTCGTTTACTTTTATGTTTAATGAATTCTTCCTATGCAAATGTAGTGTCTATTTTGGTAAAATTTTTTCCACTTGTATACAGCAAAACAAAAAAGGAAGGACAAAGTATTAAAAGAATGATATAAAGAATTACACATCTATGCAATTTTCTCTTGATGGACACAACAATGACACAAATGTACATTCACAAACGATTAGAGCAGCACGGGGAAACATTTCTTGTTGTAATACATACTTGTAGATAAGTGTATTTGGGATGCAAACATTTCACTTTGAGAAGCGTGTTTATGGTTTTTGAGGCAGTGTTTCATTTTGCTTACAACATACAGATTTGCAAAATCTGTATTATGGTTCTGAGAAGTGTTGTCGCATTTGAGGTGAGAGACACTGTTACCTGAAATGTGTATAAATAAAGTAAGAAAAATTTAAAGGATTAAGGTTAAGGGATTGTCTACAGACTTTCATTACGGTCATGAAGCCTGGTCCAGGATACTTGCTTCTCTAAGTTAATATTTAATGCCTCTAGAGCCAAACTAACCTGGTTAAGCCCCACTGTGCCAAACAGTACCTCTTGCTTTGTTCCCTCACATGGATGAGTCAGGATCACTGACCTTTAACCTGTAGTTGGGTAATGTGAGTCAAGTTTCCCTCAGAGTTGGATATGTGACACTTGTACATTCCTGCTGTTTCCCTGGTAACCTTGACCAAAGATAAGGTTCCATTGATTACCTGATGGGAACAACAATGTCAATAGTTAAAAGAGAAATGTTACATGCATATCTCAGTTTCAACAATTGTTTAATTAATTTATTTAAGTACTACAACAATTTAATGCATGTAATTCTACTTTGACTTTTGCCATGTTGAATCTGATTGGTCCCCTATATTTCCTATTGTTATATTAATCTTCCACGGCATGTAACATTTCATTTATTTTAGGTATAATTTTAATGTTAATTTTGACCTCTCTAGTGCTGTTTTTCTAGGATCCCAAACAGAGAGTGGTAATTTGTGTGTGTAATCTGATAAATTTGGCAGTTAGTTGGTGGGTGTGTTGTGGGATTTGGGAATAATTGTGAAAATGATGCAAAGAGAAAGAAACAATATGAAACCATATAAAGTCCAATTGAAGTCAATAGTTGAGGCCTATTCAGATCTTTAAGAAAATCCCACAAGGGTAAACTGAATGCATTTCTAATTTGGTGTCAAGTATAACACTGATTTAAGGTGGTGCGATGTGTCAAAAAATCACTCAAAACTCAAAATATGATATGAATGCAAAAGTGCAGACATTACACTTTTCACATGTATTCTTTGAATGCTAATTATGGCATTATATGTATAAAAATATGGTGAAAATCCAATATGAAACATCATTTTGAGAACACTCAAACACTTTTATTTTGACTTGAAATCGCAAAAACATGCCCCTGAAAATTGAATACCTGCCATCCTGCAACATTAACTTGTGCATAAATTTGTTGTTGCCAAACTGACTTTGAGGCCAAGTAATTCTTACTAATAGTGAGAGCTAAACAACGAGAGTTTAATGAGTTTGAGTTTGCTGGCCAGCAAATGATGGGTTTACACTGATAAAATCATTTCACAAATCAGCAAACCATGCTCTGCAATTGTGTCTTTTAAGCAATCTTTAGTTTACTACCTTAATCTTGTCTTCTTCCTCCAGTGTGTTGTCCTCTTTTCTCCAGATGACTTTTGGTTTTGGGTTGCCATGTGCACCACAGCTAAGGGTGAGAGATTCCCCCAAAAGGACCTCCACAAAGGAAGGGGGTATCTTTATAAACACTGGAGGAGCTACAGTGAAGAGGAAAGGGGAAAAATTCATACAGACTTTAGCTAACGGAGAACTATTATACTCTACCTATATGGCCAAACACACCTGCAATATTTATCTAATCACATATACATATAATAAAAACTTTTAACATCTGTTTTTTCACTTTGGCCCAATCACAAATGATTAAGTAATCATAGCCATCAGTAAAGCATGACTAAACCTATTAAACACAAAACAACAAAACAAAGATTTCCCAAATGCATAGAGCCATTCACAACTTGGAAAACAAACAGGCACTATTTAATATAAAATATGTGAGCAAAAGTTTTGGAAAAACATCTCAAAGGCGACCAGTCAAAGGCGAATAAGACAAGACTCCTCATTTGAGCACTGAGCTGTAATGTGAAGAGATCTGTCACGAGCACTGATGTTTTAAAAATATGTGTGAGTGTCTTGGGGATGTGAGTAAAACAAAATGAAAAAACAGGCAAAAATGTGTGAATGTGAAAGATAAAAAATGTGTTGCTCTCGGTCACTCACACACACACACACACATTTCAGATGATACAGCATGCTCAAACACTGTTGTTAGCATAGTGCCAAAATACACAGCATTGTGTAAAACCCTCATGTACACTGCAGTACTTGAAGTGGTCAGCTTCTTCTTGTTATAAATCCCTGCTTAAAGCTTTGTATCACAAGACAATCACATAGATCACTTACACTTGCAAGACTTTATTACATATACATTATGTATAAATCACAAGATTTATACAGCATTTATACTGGCAGCATATACAGTATGTGTATAAACATAAATGTATGAAGTGTGTATATATTTCTAACATTTTTAACATTTGTTTTTGTAATTTAAATCATTATTATCTCTACACACTGCTTTCTAAGGTGGAACATTCTAATGTTACTTTCTAGCTCAATATCACTGATAAATGAGCATGGGTTACTGTCTGTGTGGAGTTTTGCATATTGTCCCCATATCCACATGGGTTTCCTCAAATCTCTCATAAACCATGCAAGTATGTGGATTCCTGACTCTTAGTTGCCCCTAAGTCTGAATGTGTGTGTAGTCATAATGAGATAGACTGGTGTTCCTATCTTGGGTGTACCCCCCTTGCAGGGTCCCATGGGCTCAGAATCCACCACAACCCGAATCAGTCTAGGCTAAATCAGTTCAGGCTAAATTCTCAAGCTGTGAGGAATCATACCTGTGATTGACAGGAAAGTCCATGTGCCATTTCTGAATTCATCAGCTGTTCTGTCCAGCAAAAGTATCCGACACTCAAACCAGCCTTCATCCTCCAGAGTCAAGCCATCAACCACTAGAGACGCTCCCCGTATCAGAGACACACGGCCTGAGGAGAGAGAGTAAGCCAAAGAGACAGCAAAATGAATAAGAAAAATACAATACCTATAAAAACTTCAGAAATTTTTATTTGAAAATATACACAAGAACAGGAGATATTTATTGCAAGAACTTTGAACACATGATCCATACACATGACAATGTAATCATATGACTACATTGAACAGCAGAATATAACAAAACAATTGTTGATATAGTCACATGAAAAAATAAGTATACTCCATGGAAATTGTTGGCTTTTTTGACATATTTGGACAAGCAAACATTTGATCCTCTTTAAAACAGTGTCTATTAATAAAATTGATATACTTGAAAAAAACCACAATGAAAATCAGCTTTTTCAATCATTTATTCAACAGAAATAACAATAGATGTAATATTCTTCTGTGAACAAGTAAGTACACCCTTGGCCTCAGAATGTAGCATTGCCCCCTTTAGCAGAAATAACTTGTAGGCATTTTGCATAATTCTCCACCAGTCTCTGACATACAATATTCTTTAAGTTGCAAGATGTTTAAGGGTTTTCTTGCATGAACTGCCCATTTCAAATCCCCCCCAACATTTAAATGGGATTCAAAGCTGGGCTTTGACTAGGCCATTCCATACACCTCCATTTCTTCTTTATGAGCCATTCCTTGGTGGATTTGCTAGAGTGATTAGGATCATTATCCTGTTGAAAGGTCCCCCCTTTCAGGACTACAGCAGGACTACAATTCCCATCAGCCACCTGAGCACAACACTCACGTCACATGACTGTTTGTACCTGATTCACATTTTGCGTTAATGAACACCAGTATTTAAGTCATGTTTTGTATAGCACTCTGTCTAGATTCTGTAGTGAGAAGCGTCGCTGTATGTTATTATATCCATGCCATGTTCATGTGTGTTCATGTTAAGTAGTCTTAATTCTTGTTCACAGGTGTTCACTTTAAATAAAAGACTCCGCACTTGCATCCGTCTCCTACCAATCTGTGACAGAATGCTAGACCCAACCATGGATGCAGTGGAATTGATTCAAATCTTGCCTGACCAGGCCAAGCAGATCCAGGAGAATCAATGGGAGTTCAATCAAATCAAGATTATCCTGGACCAGCTCCAGGCTGGGCTCCCTCAAAAAATATTTTTTTAGGCCAAGCCTAGTCAGCTGAACACAGGCAGCAGTGCGACACCGGAGATCATACCAGAGGCAGAGGAAGTGGCCTCTCCAGTGCAGCTTATGCTAGAGGCTGAGGGGGTGGCCTCCACAAACCAGCTAATGGCTGAGGCCGAGGGGGCGGCCTCACCAGCCCAGCCAACAGCAGAGATCAACGGGGCGGCCTCACTAGCCTAGCCAACACTGTATTTTGAAGTTGAGAATGTAGAATTTGTATAACTGCACTCTCAGAAAAAACCTAAACACCCCTGACAAACATATAAAAATATCTAAACACTTAGCTTGAGACAAAGTCTATTGTGCTTTGGTTTGAAATCAATAACTCTGACAAACTGAAAAGAAAGCCAGATTTAAGAAAGAACAGTAAATTGCAGTAGATTGCAGTCATTGTGGAAGCTGCAAGTGTACACAGAATCACACAATGCTGTAATTACACATGCCACTGTGGAATTTGAACTAATCGCCAGGATATGATCATTTTATTGAAGGCAATAAATTTTTTCATTCTATGAGTGAATGACTGTGTAGAAAAAAAACACTGTATACTCCTTTCCTCTCATAGGCCCTTCCACCCCACATCTATACTCGCTGCCTCACTATCTCATGCTGATGGCTTTTTAAAAACTTTTTGAAGTTTTTAAATGACAACACTAGAGGAGATGATTGTGTGCTGGCAGGAGACATTTACTCTTTTACTTGGAATTTCAATGCAACCCAAAACCCATAGTGGTGCTACAAACAGCTTGAAACTTGTTGTGAAACAATTTCGTCTTGGCTTGAGAAATGTACTACATACACAGTAGGCTTTTCTTGACCTTCAAAAGTGAAATGTTTAACTCCATGTCTGGAACATTACAAGCGCAGGAGTTAGCTGGGTAGACTCAACTGCCATGTTAGCAGTTGTACTCCAGTTTCCCTAATGGCTTGATGTATAAGTCAAAGTCAAAGACATACTGTTTCAAATAATGATGCAAAAAAGTATACAGAAACATTACCCATTGTGTGTTTGTGTATTTTGTTGTATAATGTCCACAGCACACTAAGACCAGCAAAAGCATTTTATTATATAGTAGACTTTTATATAAACTTCAACATGCCCCTACTAACCATGAGATGATAAAACAAACCAAGACTATTACTGTACAATAAAAGTTTATAGGCTCCTGAGTGGCACAAAAAATGTTTATCCTATTGTTAGAAAATAATAAGAATTTGATTCTGAACAATGCCACAGCCATCCGTGACCAGGAGTCCAAGACAGCAAACTTGGCCCTATATACCCTAGGTGTGAGGGATGGCATTACACTCTCCTGTCAATCAGAGCAGCATTAACCAATTGTGGGCATCTGTGAGCTTGTATGTGGAAGTGGGTAGTTAGTGCTTCATGACATTCATTCTTGACAATAATCTTATTCATTTATTTCAGCCTTTTTCACTCAAAAAATATAGCACAGTATAACACAATATACAGAGACCTAAGGCACATTATCCTCCACAGACTGCCCCTGGTAGAAAACTCTGACAATCAAGCAATCTTATAACCTCAGTTTCTATTATACATTGACTCTGAATTACCCTTATCCCCAGACCCATTTCTCTGTGTAAATGTTTATGTTCTCACTGGGGTTAGATGCTGCATGATAAAAGCTCTACTCCCATCCCCCTAAAGCAGTTTAACAGAGGCATCTCTTAAAAGGAGTGCCTGTTTATGTTCTAATAAATATGGGTGCCAGATCGAGAAGGTGGTTATTAAAAGAGCAGGGAGAGGGGCAAACATTTACAGATGTCACAGCAGGTGAAGCTGCTGAAGCATGGGCGGGATTTGCTCTTATCTCTCATCTGAGCTCCTCCCGGCTCATACCATTTCCTCCCTGTTTTATTTATAAACAGCAGTAAAGATTACTCTGAGCAGACTATAATTAGAAATGCCAAAATAGTCTTAAAAGTGTCAAAGTTCCTAACTGATCCCTGAAAAACTGCACAGAACTGCCACAAAAAGGTTAAAAGTCTGCCAAGTAAAATTAAGACAAGAATAAGCATAAACCTGTATACACACATAAATACTTATACATGCACAAAGGAACTGACTGAGCCCTTTTGAACTGGTGTACAGGGAATACTAGTGTCACAATATTGATTTAGAGACGGATGCAAATGCAGAATCTCAGTGAAACATTTAATAGGGATGAACCAAAATGAGAATTCTTGGCCGAAGCTGAAACTGAATAGAATGAAAAACTTGGTGGAAGGCCGAATACCGAACACGTTTTTTTTTTGCGTTTTTTCCATGTATTTTTTCATTTTTTTCACCATTGCATAAATTAAATAGTCAAAATGTGCTTTTTACTATTTTGCCTTGCTTTTCAAAGAAAAAAATCTATTACAAAAACTACAATTTCAAAATATTTATTTAACACTGAACATTTTTTCTTCATTCCAGCAGGCATAGGCTACCAACAAGGCACAATATAACTTTAAATAAATAAATTAGTAAAATAAAAATATTTTTATCTGGTCATCTTTGAGCCCCCCTTGAATAGCCTATGTTAGGCCTATAACTGACTGCTGAAAGAATGTAACACTCTGAAGCCTACAACAAAAAAGGGTATTAAAAAGTGAATTGACAAGTGCAAAAAATGGTTCTATTCGGTTATATACGGCTGATTATATTCGGGATACATACCGCTCGCGTCCCTGTACACCTCGCGGAGTATTATAGTAGATATAGTATAGGTAGATACGTTGTTAATGTTATGTTCCCTTAAATAAATACGTCTTTACCTGCTTCCATACTCTACTCCCTTATGTCTCGCGATGTGACAGAATACTCCGGAACAGAAACAAAACAAACGCATGTGTCCACAGTAAACAATGTCACGGTTGTCAACATCCAAAGAGCATGCGCTGGTGCACGTAGCTCGTGCATGCGCGCACCCCCGGAAGTGGAGGTCGTGAAATTTGCGCATCTCACTCTGGTTGCTAGGCTATCTGGCGCGTTGTCAAACACGTCATTGTTCGGTCAAATTTATTCGGTCAAATTTATTTTTTTTTAGCTGTTTTCAGCCAAATTATTTCGGTTGCCAAACATTCGGTGCATCCCTAACATTTAAGAAAGTATCAAACAAAACACCATACAAGACTTACATAAAACGAGGACAAGTGTAATATGATATATATATATATATATATATATATATATATATATATATATATATATATATATATATATATATAGAGGGACAGAACAAACAACGCAAGACAACAGTACAGTGCTGAACGTCATTATATATATTAGGGATGTCACGGTACCAAAAATCTAGTAGTTGGTACCAATACCACCAGAAATGCACGATACTCGATAACAAAGTGATACCATGGTGTGGTATAAAAATAAAATGAAAAAAATGACATTAGAAACTCTCCTGGACTACATCCTCCTCTGGCTGATACTGGCAAAGAGAGAAAGAGAGAGAGAGAGAGAGAGAGAGAGAGAGAGAGAGAGAGAGAGAGAGAGAGAGAGAGAGAGAGAGAGAGAGAGAGGGAAATTAGTTATCAAACACTTTCTGACAATGAGGCTACAGTGGAGGTGCAGCACTCCTAAACGCACGTGCACGCACACACATGAGCACACACACACACGCAGACCTTATACTCTGAATGCAAGCATTAGTTTAAATTCACTGATATGGTGGCAGGCCAAAAAGATTTATTAAAAGCATGAACATTTGAATAATTATTAGTGACATTAGGCTACATTTAGCTGACAGGACACGGGCTGAATGGCGATGCATGGTGGCCCATTAGGAGGTAGTTTATAACAGTGAGTTTTAAAGTGGGGGCTGCAGCCTCCTTGGGGCCTCAACAGTTTGGTGTGAAAGATAAATAAATACATGATTTTATATACATACATACATACATACACACACACACACACACACACACATACATATACATATACATATACATATATATATATATATATATATACATACATATATATATATATATATGCATTACTATAACATTTTATATATATATATATATATATATATATATATATATATATATATATATATGTTATACAGTCAATTCCTAATGTAATGTAATGTAAAGATGTAATTATTAATAAAAAAAGGGGGATCTATTCAGAAGTCTGTATTTTAATGTGTTATAAAGACATCTTGCAAAAGGGGGGCCTCGGTCAAATGTTAATGCCATTTGGGGGGCCTTGCCCTGGAAAAGTTTGAGAACCCCTGGTTTATAACACTGCAATGTGTTAGCGTCGTTAACAAATAACTGTTTATAGCAAACATTACATGGAGCATAACGTTAGCTGGTTTCACGGCTACAATGCCAGCTGCCTCAAACAAACATAATATACGGACTGTCTTTCAGGTGCTTCGTCAAATTTGAGGTGTTTCCTCGCGTTTGAAATGAATGATAGCATCAGTTGCACACCGGCTTCACAGCATCAATTATATGTTTGTTGTCATCCGCCTCAAATGCGAAGTATTTCCATATGCCATACTACCTTTCCTCTCAATGAGTCGCGGTGGAGCTAAACTTCTGTAGTTTTCCCGTGTGCTTATAGTTGTTGTTCTTTTTCTTCACCACTTGTGGACCGACTAAAACACTTGTGCGTATTTGCTGCCCCCATCAAGTCCGGAAGAATTGCAACCTTGGTACCTCCATTAGAATTGGTTCCAACGGTACTCCAGAAAAACAAGTACCATCACGTTTTAAGAATATTGGTACTGACTTGGTACCGAAGTATCGGTTCTCGTGACATCAATAATATATGCACACCAGTGCTGATGAGACAAACGTGAAACAGGTGATGTGATGTGACATGGTGCCGTGGCTGATGGGAAATGTAGTTTCTAGTCCTTTACCGACATTACATGAAATTACATTTTGAAATACAGAAAGGGGGGCTTCTTTAATACATTTAACAATTTAATTCAGGTTCACTACACACAAAAGTGAGTATAAATCTGCATACAGTAAATACACACATACAAGATAACTGAATGTGCAATATCCTCAGTCCTGGCTACACATGCACCAACTACTGTAGTGGGAATATAAACCTATTGGACACTTAACCCTTTCCTGCTGTGGTGTGGCCGTCCATCAATGGGCGGAGAATGAGGCTCCTCACCACCCTGCTTAATTCTCAGGTTACCATAGTGATGGACCCAGGGGCGGGGAGTTTGGATTTGAATTCATTTGCTGCAGAAAGACAACAGGGCAAAAGGACTGGGAGGAAGGCAGGCTCACGAGGCGGGTAGTGTTTGTGGCTGTGTGCTTTTTTTTTAATGACGTGTGGGATAGAAAAGGCTGTGTTTTGATTTAAACTGGCTAAAGGATCTTGACAAATAAGGTTGAAAGGAAAAAGAGGGTGCATAAGGGAATGTGTGTGTGAGTGTGCGAGAGAGAGAGAGAGAGAAAGAAGGAAAGAAAGAAAGATCTGCCCTTAGCTGACAAATGGCTGTTTGGGTATTTTTTTTGCTTTGAGCACATTTGTCTGTTAAGCATTTCAAATCAAGAAAATATCCTCTGCTAATTCAAAACAAATAAATATGGGCACGTATCAATATTTCCAGATTGAATATTTACAAATTTTATCATATGCTAATAAGTGCATAAAAATAAAACTACAATACTAAACTGCAATAACAGTGATGAAATTCCTTAAGAGGTTTAAGTGGGAACCTCTGGATCAATAAATCCTCCAAGATCAATGTGCACTCAGTGACGTCTGACCTCTCTGTCCCCGCAATTTTTCTCCAGACACATCCATCAGTCTGCACACTGTTTTACTGGCATGATGGCCAGGTCATCCAGGCCTGACGAATCAAAGCACAAGAATCTCAGACAAAGACAATGAGATGGGGCTTTGCCTTCCTTCTCAGCAACTATCTGTTACATTGCTTTTCATGCATTCTGTATTTTCTATTCCCTTTTTACTTGATATTTTTCTCTTCATTACTCTACTTCCTACTCATAAATTCACTAATTTCTTTTTCTTTTTTTTTACCATTAAGGTCTTATACCATGCAATATCTTTCTTTTAACACTGTTATTTTCTGTCTTTTTATACTTTTTATTACTGTCACTTTCACCTGTTTGCATTTTCTCTTTCCTCTCCTTGTTATTCCATTTTCACTCACCTATTTATTTTTCCACCCACATATAACATGATATCTCCCCCGATCATTATTATGAAATTTCAGTATGAAATTTAATACGAATACACAGTTAAGGGTGTAGATTAGCGGATGTAAGGGGCCCTTACTTAGACGGCCGCATAAACCCCCAAGATGATTCGGCATACATGCATTTTTTTTCTAATCAAAATTAAGTACCAAAAGCTGTTTCCATAAATAACTGACAATTATTTCTTGATGATTAGATATACTCTGTGTATAAATTTTTGCTCAAATACACATTGTATCACTTGTGAGTGGTGAAGACTACTATAAGCTATTAAGTTTCCCTTTGTTTTGTTATCCTTATTGATCCAATTTTTGTCTGCAGGGAGTGGACTGTAAATGTGTTTGTTATATCTGTGGGGTCTTCCTGATACATAAAATAAAGCCCCTACATGGTGGAGTCCTGTCCCTACACAGCAATCTATGGAAAACGATGGATCATTGTGTAAAGGTGGCTTGGAGCCTCGTTTTTCTTTGTTCAACCCTGTGTGAGTTGTGGCCTAGTTGCATTTTGGGATATGTTTGGATTTGAATGAAACAAAACATCTAGGGACCCCCCCCCCCCCAAAAAAAAAAAAAAAAAAAAACCTTAGCGCCTCCCCTCATCTTTCTGCTTTGCTTCAAAATCAGAAAGCCCCAATCCTCTACTGCTCGGTACTAATCAGTTAAACCCTCCCATGAATGGCTCTTTGTCATGAGATAGATTACAGTGAACGCTCTCACTGTCTCACTGCACCAGTAAACAGGCTAAGGCTAGGAAGTACATGGCTAATAGCAGAACATTGCTCACAGACATAGATCAACATGCCTAACCTTTACAGTTTTTTCCTTGACTACAAGACAGTTCTTCAAACAGTGAACATAACCATCAAACACTTAATTATGCAAAACAGTGCAAGTCCACTGCAAACTAAAACACTGCTTTCTTCTCAGGTCATCTTTTGATTAAATAAGGCATTCAGCCATAATCATACAAGTACATGATAAAACATATTTATCAGACAGTTACAAAGCACTACTGAAGTTTTTTTTTCAACATATAATTTTTTTTTTTTTTTGAATAGTACAGGTAACATTTTACAATTCTTTAATCATGTTTGCCAGTTTTCATGCATTTTAAATATAACTGTTTGTGTAATACCTATCTGGCTAAAGTAACTACAAGAAATCCAGCTTTTCTTCCACAAAAATCACAGGGACAGTTATTGGTTTCTTTCATATGCTTTCCATCTACAGCATTACAGAAGCATTAGAAAAGAAGAATATGGTAGAAGACACACTATTAGGAAACATAGATATATGTTTACCATCCACTTTTACATCAGTGCTGAATAATGGAATGGTAAAAGTAAATTAGGTGTGTGAAGATAAACTTTATAAATTTGTTCCAGTGTTGTGGAAATTGGCACACACACTTTTGTGAATTGTGTGAAAACTGTCAAAAATTCACTCTAGCTTTTGAGAAATATGGGTTTATAAGTGGCTACAAAATTGTTTTCAAAACATAGATACTTGGTTTTAGGTGTTTTGCATGTCACTTCTGGGAAATAATGTGAATGAAGTTTTCAAATTTGTGTTAGAGTTTAATTTAATTATTAGTGCTTCAGTTAGCTGTGTTTAATAGTTTGAGTGTACTGACCTCACTTTGGAGAAATGTGTTACTTAAATTGATTAAAAAACCAAAAACAAACCTGCATTACTCAAACGACAAGCTTCATTTATAACCATTTAAAGGTCTCTAAACAACAGTCAGTAATCTGATATGACCATGTGACTCCAGAATATAACTATGTCTTGAGTATTCACAAGGTAGTAAATGATTGCCAAGTTTCAGCCTAGATTTCAAGGCAGTGAAAATAGTCAGTTCCTCATTCATATTAGTTAGTTCCTTAGGCAATATGCTATTTCTTACCACACATTAATAAGTGGACTTATTTTGCTCTTAAACCACTGACAATTCAGATCAAGTGTGTATTTAAACAGAGGCCAAGATATCCAGAAAGCCAAGCTTCTGAGCCTGGGAAAACCTTAATGACTGCCATGGTCACCCATGAGTAGTTTCACACACAGAAACTGTGCCATTCCCTCTCCGATTGCATTCCCAGGTACAGATCCTCCCCATGGAGGTAAGACCAAGCACAGTGAGCTCAAACACAATAGCAGTCTAGTCTAGTTACTCCATCCTCTGGCTAACAATCTATTTGGTCCAGTTTGAACAGTATAATAGGTCTGAATAGTCTGTCTCAGTCACTTCTATGTGTTGATTAAACACATGGTAAACAATCTGTGAATTTTTTTAAGTAAGGTGAAAGAATGGTAGAGTCCATGAAAGGTGCAAAGTTTTTTTAAGTAAAAAAAATTGAGGAATTGAAGAATTTAGCCACAAATGACTGGGTAGTGAGGGGTGGGTGGGACTGAGAAGGACTATTCTTTCAAGGATTTATAACCTGGTCTATACAAGAGCAGTCTTTTCATGTTCTGTGGTATGGCAGACACTCAAGACTTTGGAGGAATGGTACCATGCCTCAACTTAAGACAAAGCAGTGAAAATCACAAACGGTTTAGTGGGGAAACAAAGTTGTTGACTTCTCAATACATTTAACTGGCCTTTAAAAGGCAAGGGACTAAAAAGGGAACAAATGGTGCAAAAGAAAAAAAAAGAGAAAAAGGTTAAAACCACAAAGTTATAGAGACCTGGCCTGACAGAATTACACTCCCCACCCCTTACAGGGGGCCTTGTCCTTCATTTCCTTTGTGCTGGGGGGCATTTGATCTACCTTTGCTTAGGATAACAGACTTTGACAGTGGAACATAGGCTAAGCATCCAGGGAAGGGCTACAACTTAAAGAAATGCACATTTTCACCCATGAAAATCACATGATTTCTATATATTACTTCTGACCCTGGAAAAACCTTAATGACTGCCATGATATTAAGGCAAAGTTGCACAATAATCAGTACTAGAATTGTTACTTATATACCAGGGTGTTTAAGTATTAAACTTATGAAGTAAACTTGCACTTACCTGTATTAAAACAGAAACAAAATTTTAAACACTGCATCTCTTTTTTGTATCTTTTTGGATCCTGTGGTATAGCTCTCTTCATCTGGTCTCTCTAGTCATCACAGCAGTGCCATGACATGATCAGTAGCCAAGGCACCTGGTTTCTGACTAGTGCAATGCAATTAGCCCTTATGCTAGTCCGAGACTCACCTGAGAGCTTATCAGGTAGCCCACGGGATATTTTTTTTATTTGGCTCAGGTTTTGTCAAGCAGAAATGGCATATGGCAAATACTGAAATAATTTAATAGCTTTTGGCCCTGAATCTGTTTTATTATTAAAACTGTCTGTGTTGAAAATCACTGATAATTTTATTATCATATAACAATAACTGCTTAACCTACTGTATTGTCAGGGTAATATTGCATTTTTGTAATTAGTTGCCTGTTATGTTGTTCTGCAACTGATCTCTTAACTGGAAAAACCGAATTATGGCATTGCCTTTTCACAGAGGGGAATTTATGACATTGCTTCAAATATATCCAAAATGAGAAATCTTAAAACATTGTCTTTACTCTGCTTCCTGTAGTGCCCACTTCCTATTTCACTGCACCTTCCTAATTCAATTCAGAAGTAGTATTGATATTTGGACACTTGCATGATAACCATATTGTGCCTCATTTCCTTGCTCATTATTTAAGTGTTGCTGACAGATCTGAATTGACGTTATATCAGCTGCTCTCCCTAAAGGGGTTGTATGAGTGATAGCACAGAGCACGGGTGCAGGCCAGGCAGAGCCCCATCTGTGCCATGGCCCACTGGGGAAACAAGGAAATTATCATTTTCTCTCTGATCAAAACCTGCTCAGATGAAATAAAAGCCCATCAATGTAAACAGCATTAACCTAGATGAACCAAGGCTTATGATAGGAGTTTACTGAAGTAGAAGAAGTGGTGAGGGTTATTGTCAGGGAGCCAAAGGGAGGAAAGCCTCTGGGAGTTAATGACAGATGTTTGTCTTTTGTTCTTCATGAGACAATGCCTGATTATCATTTCTGGATTAAGAAGTGTATTATGTCCTGTGCTTCATCATTTCATGTTTGTAGCAAAAAGAAATCCTTCTCTTAGTGAGTCAGACATACAGGATCAAAATACTAACCCAGACAGCAGTGGCCCAATATATCCCCCCCAAACTGCTAACCCCATGCTGCTTAATCCAGAGCCCTCTGAAGACCCACCTCCCCCACAGGCTACACATATCGTAACCCTCCTGTACTGCATCCAGAAAAGCTTTTCCCTCCTCCCCTCCTTCCCTTCCCTTCCCTTCTAGTGCCATCTCTCCCACACACAGACACACTCAGTGTAATTACAGGGCACTTGGGCTGGATCACCTATTTGATGATATTATTTCCATGATCAAATCCATATACACATACACCCAACAACATACACATAAACACACACACCCATGCACACACTATCATCAAGAAAACAAGTTGTCTTTTCATTGAAGTAGTTGTCTTGGGGAAGAAATCCCTAAATGAAAGCATCCAAAAGGCCTTCAAAGCTAATGTAAAAGGTGTTTTTATCCTGAGTTACCTTGGAACCTTTATAGTGTCTACACATCTTTCACTAAACAAGCACTATCATGCTCTACAGAAGAGATAAGGGGATCTCTTTTCAGCACGCTTCTACTGTTGATTTCAACCCTGCCATAATCCATCTTATAATACAAATAAACTAAACACCTTTGTGCTATACACATTGAATTGCAACTTTACTTACTTTAATGACTTCTTTAGATATGAGGATCTAAAAGGTGGGGCACAAATGAAGTAATAACTCACCTTTATAATTTGGGTGCACACGTGGCGTGTAGTCTCCAAATTTTATAAGAATGGGGACGTTGTAGCCCAGCCGCACCCACTCAACCACGTGCAGAGGGAATAGATTGGGAGTCATGACCCCATCTGATGAAGAGGTGAGGGTGCAGCCCAGTTCTACAGTCCCCCCTACTCTTCCTTTCACCACTGTTTCAGCACTTAATGAGGGATCTGTGATAAGACAAACACAGACACACACACACACACACACACACACACACACACACACACACACACACACAACCTCAGCCTGCATGTTCAAACATCCATACAAACCTGAGAACAAGCTACACGCTTCTCCCCTCAGATCCATAGTAAGAGGCATTAAAATGCTGAAAGTCTTGTTTATCAACCAGGCCTTTACAGGGGAGGTTTGTAGACCCCATGCTTCATGCTGATAAATTGCAATCTTATTTCAGCCAGCTGTTAACCTTGTCATCTTTCACCTGTTGCCAGAGGTCCTTCACTTTGTCTAGAACTGAGATTAGAACTAATCTCTCAAAGATGATGCTCTCTGTTAAAGCGAGAGATCAGCATGGCCCACCACACACCCCCTCCTCAGACTGCTGTAAACACATGGCCTGTGACCTATCAACATACTGCTCCCCCCTGGCACAGACAATGAGCCCTGCATTGACTAAAGGGGAGAGCCTAAATCCCAGACTGATCAAAATTCAGATTTGCATAATATATTTTTTGTGGCCAGATTTGGGCCCTAAACACATTCTTGCTCTGTCTCATGTTCCTCCCCCATTATGGTTTGGTACAATGCTGGCTGATCCCGCATAGAATATTTATGTTAAATTGGTTCAGCTGAATCCACAGACCACAGCCTTTCCTGGTTTATTATGATTACCGACACTCCTGTTAAGTGTTAAATTCTGATATCCAAATATGATTCGAAATTAAAAATAGGAAAGGGTGGCAATCAAGGAGGGCAAACAAGGAAAAATAGAATTAGCATCCAGACAAAGGGGATGGAGGAATAAATAATGATATGAGGAAAGAAAAGTTGGAGAAACTACAGTGGGCTCCAAAAGTCTTAGTCTACTAGTGAAAATTCTTTTCTAATTTAATATGACAATTTTTATTACAAATTATATTATTGATGACAACAACCTGAGTAAAAAGTAGAATTGCTGAAATATTTACATGAATTTAAGAATTTCTTAGTATTTGGTATGTCCCCTTTTTGCTTTAATGACAGTGTGCACTCGAGCTGCCGTGGAGTTCAAAAGTTTGTGCAAAACCTTATGATCCATTTTAGATCAAATCCATTGGAGTGTCGTCTGAACACATGTTTCAGTAGAAGAGATCAGGCATAAGGAAAATACATGTACATTTAAACAGGGTTCTAGAAATAAAGCTGAATCTTGAATATTAAATATTCAAGATATTGAACGTTTATTTCCTTTTTTTCAATATTTCAAACTTCTAAAACCTTCTGTTATTTAAATTTTTTATTATATTATGGATTATTTAATTGAAAATGTTAATAAAAAAAATTCCCCACTGTAAGTGGTGAAACAGAATAGGGGACAAAGATGAGATAAGGAATGTAAACCAAGATAAGTGGGTAACACTGTGAAATAGAATATTTGGGAGTAGAGAAAAGTAATGTATAGTGACGGGTAATGCACTATAGTAGAGCAGTAGGAAGTGCTTGAGTAAAATTAGCAAAACAAAACAAAAAGATGTATAGAGTACCGGGCCTGTTACAATAACTAATTTGATTGGATGAAATATTGTCCCAGAAATAATTGCAATAAACAATATTATTTTAAGACAATTTTTTGCCACCGATATAACGATAATATAATGGCATAGTTTTTGTCTTCTGACAAAAATATCCTTTAAATTTAGTCAATATTTTGTTGTCATTTTTATTAATTTTAGTCAATTTTACTCTGACTAAAACGGCATCAACTATTAGTCAACGGCATTTTAGTTGATGAGAAAATGCAAAAATTAAACCAAACATTCACACATTTTATATATTAACTTAAACACATATCAACAAAAACATGTGAAAACTGCCCTTGTTGTGAAAACCTGGTCTCCTGAAATAAGAGCATTACAATGAGTACACTACTGTAATACAATATTGTGAATTCTTTATGCTTTAGTTAGTCATTATCCATGTTCTAGTGCATTGTTACGGAAAGAGTGTATTCATAAGGTGACTTACCCGTTCTACCTAGCGCCTTCAAGTTCAACTGTGCATTCGCGTCATTTTGTAAAGAAGGAAGTGGTCATGTTAGATTTATCTTGTGTATATGTCTGATTAATCTCATATGTGTATAGGATACGTTTGGGTGAGTTAATTAACCTGCTAGTAAAGTGTTTCAGTTTACTGCTGTTTATTCTCTGTTCAGCTTCAGCTCATGCATCTTAAGCAGCTCAGTCCCTGAAATTATTAACTATGGCTAGATTATTTGAAACACTAAACCTATTCTTTCTGGATTTTTCTTCTTCAAAAAACTTGTTAATGTATCTTGCGTGTCATTTTTCCAACAGTATGTTTTAAATAAAACTGTGTTTAATAAAATACTGTGCTTGTGTAGCGATTGCTACACGTCTTAAATTCAAAAGCAGTTTTTGCATTTGAATGCGCATTTTTATCTTAAATTTAACAAGTATTTGAAATTTGGATTTTAATTTGACAGCCCTAGAGCAGACGCGAGGCCAGAAGCAGTGCGAGTGGCTAAAAAACTTGCCGTCGAGTGTTGTGTGCAGAAGCCATCAGCATGTAGCGTGTTTAGATCTGGTTTTGTTTTCTTTTTCGTGTATTTTGGATTATCCTTGTTTTTGCTGTTTGCTGATCACCTTGCCTGTGCTCTGTTTACTGATTTTGATTCATGATTTGGATTGGTCTGCCTGCCTCTCAAATAAAACGCTTAAACTGCATTTGCATCTGTCTCTACTTGCCAAACATGACATGCTGATATTCATTCTTATGTAAACAAACAAGCATGTAAACACAATGGGCATTATCGAGGTCAGCAAAAATGATCGAGGTCATGTCCATATATCGTATGATAAGTCGATAACGTAATTACCATGACAGGCCTATAGAGTACAGCACATTATAACAAAGTAGGGAAAAGAACAATAGAGTACAATAGCATAAAGAACATTACATTAGAACATAGAAGACAATATTAAATTACAAATTCACAGTACTTACTTGTAAGATAGAGGAAGGAAGCAAATGTGACACAGAGAAGCAAGATTTTCTTCTGTCCCATGGCAAGCGCTCACACACCATCACACATTTCTGTGAAACAGAGAAACATACACAAATATTGGATCACTGTTTTCTTTGGCAATACTACAGTTATCATAAGGTAAAAGTAAAGTCTTTATGATCTGAAGCTGAATTATATGCAACCGTGTAGCACCATTCATTTATAGTGAGTGGGTGCATCACGTGATTCAAACTATAATGTAAGACAATGGTGAAACAATGATCAAATACAAGTTATTTAAACCACAACAATAAATAGTTGTCATTTTTGCCAGTCACACATCTCCCATAACAAGAGTTTGGCAGTCAGTATGAAAATCATACTAAGTGCATGCATTCTTTCATTAAACATTCATCCTGACATTACAGTGAACTGTCTGAGCTGTGGTTTGGAACAGTTCAATGGTTAAATATTCCTTTAAAGAACAGCCAGATATGGGTTTAATGCTTTCATTATATCATTTTACACGTAAACTTACAAATTATTTGAAGCACAGTATACATTATAGAAGATCTGGTAGCAGATCAAAACCAACAGATCAAGGTGGAAAAATGGAGCACTACAATCATGTGATGGTAACACAGCTAAATCTCTACATCAGTCCACCACACAAATAGGCAATACTCAGACAGATCTGGCCGGCTGTTGGTTTGATAGCAGATAATTTATTAAGTGGCCTGGGTAAATGGAGATCAGAACTAGAAATATGAGTTGACTAAACATTATCAAATTAAGCAGACTCTATGTGTAGACATGATTCTACATATCATCACCCTCAACATGCTGGGTTTCCTGTGCTTCCCTACTTAAAAAGTCTGAGCAATTTTAGTCTGAATCTAGAATACTTTACAGGAATTAAGTCTGTGCTGCATAGTGCTGATGAGAACCTGTATTCCAAGCAGCCGTGAAATGCTTTATGTACTTGTGTATAGACAAAGCCACATGGCATGTATATTTCACAATATCATTTTCATAATAAACTCACAAATAGCAAACTTTCAAAATAAGGAAGGACACATTCAAATCTCTATAGCCTTCTTTTGCAGCTAAGATATAGTGCATGGCCTGCTCAGTGGAAAGGCAGATTCCTTGGCTGAGTAATATAATCCAGAACAACCACAGGTTTGATACAGCCCTTAGTACTCCACTGCCACACATTCTGAAATGGTATTTATCAGCTGAGAACAAACATTATATCAATATCTTGGCAACAGAATGTTTTATATGTGCCATATGGGCCATTTATATGTATTATTTGATTGAATTATATTTCACTCTCTAGAATTACAACAATTCTAGAGAGGGTCAATATAAGAAAGGTGTTTTTTTATATAAAGACATATACAACTGTAGGATACATTTCTGGAGGGCTAGTTGATACATATTATTATGAGACAAAGAATGCTGTTAAAGTTAAATAATGTGTGAGAAAGGTAGGGATGACGTGCAACATGAACTAGAAATGGTATGTACACTGTGGTCATATTTCCACAATGAGGTTTTTTTTAATTGTGTGAATTGCTGTCATTGCTTATTTTGTATAGACTGTTGTATATATGAAACTTAATGCCCATATTTTGGCCCATATTGCATGCAACTGCATGATTCAAATCGAAACAAGGCTACTGTGCAGCAGCACATTTGAGAGGAAAATTAATTTCCATCTGGAGATGAAGACCTAACTCACTATTCAGACAACTGAAGAAATCAAATTGTTCGTTAAAATATCAGACAATGTTCACAAGGCAATATACAACAATATACAGGGCAATATGCTTGTTCAATCACATAATATATTTAACTTTTGACTATTGTAACTGATAAGTTATGATATTGGCTGCAATACCTGATACATTTGTAACTGGGAGCTCACCATTTAGCTGCTGTGCTCGTGACCTGAATTTGTGAGTACAAATCCAAGACAACACTGTTGGACCCCTGAACCTAATGCCCCTAACCCACAAATATCCAGCTCCATGATTATCAGTTTGTGTTCACTTGTTAGTTCCTTCACGTAAATCATAAATTTTGTAACCACTTTATAGCGGTCAGGGTCATAGTGGATCCAGAGCCTATTCCAGGCACAATGTATGCACGTCCCATCATTCCCACGCTAGATGGTACGCCAGTCCATTGCAAGGCACTATGCACACAGATATCTGCGCACTCATTCATGCCCAGGGAAGATTTAGAGTAGCCAGTAAGAGACCCTGGAGAAAACCCACATGGACAGGAAGAGAATGTGAAACTCCACACAGATAGTAACCCAAAGTCAGGATTGAACAAGAGACCCTGGAGCTGCGAACTTCCTGCTTTGGATAAATGCAACACCAAATGAATTTGTTCAAAGGCTCTTAATTGAATGTTGGTGTGTATTTTAACTTCCTCACAGAATATGTTTCTAAGAAAGGGATGTAATCCAGAAGTAGTCCAAAGAAACACTGCCAAAGAAATCCTACTCTAATGCAGGTAAAACCTGGTTTAATGATTAACTGATGGGTCAAAAATGGGTGTCATAGAGAATGCAAAAAAACAAAACAAAAAAACACAAAAATGTGTAAAGCACAGGATTCTCTGGACAGAAACTGAAAACCACTGTTTTAAGTAAATGGAGCAGTAGGGCTTCGTGTCTCTCTCTGTGTCCCGTCAGCAGGCTGGTTGTAGAACAAGGGTGCCTTGTGACAGGCTTTTGGAAAGAGGTGTCAGCCATGAACATGCAGAGAAGGGAGACAGGAGAAGGGAGAGAAACTCCAAATACAAATAAGGCCACTAATGAGCTTATATTGTGGCCTCTGTTGACATTTAAAGTTCCATTGGTCAAATAAATATACATGTTATATTATAGGATTAATGTAATGATACAAAATGGACAATTGAAGTACCCTGAAGGAACCTTTGTATATTCTTTGTCCAGGATGACATACCACTTGCTTAAAGTTTAACCTTTTAATTAAAGGACTGGCAAATTAAATCATGCCAAATGGTCACATCTCTTTAGAGAGTAAGTTCGGAAATATTTCCCCAACAGTCATGCTAAACACAAGCCAATGCAATTTTTTTTTATCATTCAGTAGCCAGATTGATGTTACAGGCTGAAGTGTTTCTTAAGTTACACAAGGACCTGGAGGACCACTTACTGGCTGATGTGAAACAGATGGCTGTGGAAAGTTATAAGGTGATGAACAGTTCTATGGTAGTGATCTTAGCCCAGTGGCCACACATGGCATCCAGCTTTGCTTAGCTATGAACATGACATTCATATAATACTGTAAAAAATAACTATGTAACCAAATACAGTTTTGTCACCATATACAGCTTTTTATCCGCATGTAATGTATAATATGAATGAGTTTGTCCCATTAGACTAACAGTATCAGTTCTTGACAGAGATTCTACAGTTTGCTAGATTGTCTATATTTGAGGCTCATCCACTCCTGCTGCTCAGTCTTGCTAAGCTAAATGTATTAAATACTGATAATACTTGTATCAGTACTATGCTGTCAAACAAATATTAGTCAGCAATCACTGCTAGCTTCACTGAGTTTGTTTCGATCCATTTGACAGATGGCATGCTTTCCTTAATTTTTATAGGTAACCTTAAAAGTTTGTTGTCCTTACTCCTCAGCAAACATAAGCTGTGATCATAAATAAATGGATATGTGAAACCGGATCTGTCATTTTATTTTCATCATTCACAAGTGGTTGGTTTATCTCATATCAGGTGGTGTTGCATGAGATGCATTTAGTGGCTCCATGAATGTGATTGACTTTGGTGCTTTGCTCTGTGAGAGTAGATATAAGTACCCTTGTGGTGTATTATTTGGCTACAAAATGGGCAATAATAGTTCCTCTGCCTGTAGAGACCTGATAACGAGAGTTTGTTGGATTAAAGGTTCATTCAACAATGAGGATGGCATGCACTTGCATGTACAGGATAAGCTACCCAATGCAGTGTAATATTTCTGCAGGCATGCACATAGAGTGTCAGAGTGCAAAATTAGAAGTGAATATGACTTAAATGTCTTCATAATACATATATGGCAATTGCTTACCATCCTACAGAGTGCACTCAAATGTACACATCACAACAGGTATACACCTAAAACCATTGCGAAACACTTACTGTAAATGCAAGGTGTAAGAATGGTAGTGGGAGGAATACTCAGCAACCATATAAAAAGGTGAATACCAATGGTGCGGTATGTGCCTGTTCACCTCATATACCTGTGAGTTACAAAGAATAGCATCAAGAACATGTGCGCATGAAGCTGCATGTAGTCATGTAGAATATGCTGTTAGTAAAAACAAGCTAATAACTTGCAAGATATGGATAAAGAAAATACAGCAATATAATATCTGAATCAGTCAACTCATAATAATTACTGATGGTTGTTGTTCTCTCGCCCATGTAAAGACAATGTTGCAAATCATCTTATGTGTTTTGACATACAGGTGCATCTCAAAAATTAGAATATCATGGAAGTTAATTTTCTTCTGTAATTTAATTCAAAAAGTGGAACTTTCATATATTCTAGATTCATTACACATAAAGTGAAATATTTCCAGCCTTTTTTTGTTTTAATCTTGATGGTTATGGCTTATGGGTCATGGAAATCAAAAATCCAGTATCTCAAAATATTATAAAAAAAGAATTTATAATACAGAACTGTCGACCTGAGAAAAGCTCTAATCAGATAATTAACTCGAAACACCTGCAAAGGTTTCCTGAGCCTTTAATCTTTCAGTCTGGTTCATTCAGTACACACAACCACTATCATGGGGAAGATGAAAGTAAATTTTGCATTTCATTTGGAAATCAAGGTCGCAGAGTCTGGAGGAAGAGTGGAGAGGCACAGAATCCAAGTTGCTTGAAGTCCAGTGTAAAGTTTCCACAGTCAGTGATGATTTGGGGTGCCATGTCATCTGCTGGTGTTGATCCACTGTGTTTTCTCAAGTTGAGACTCAAACGAGCATCTAACAGGAGATTTTAGAGAACTTCATGCTTCCATTTGCTGACAAGCTTTATGGAGATGCTGATTTCCTTTTCCTGCAGGACTTGGCACCTGCCCACAGTGCCAAAACTACTAGTAACTGGTTTGCTGACCGTGGTTTTACTGTGATTGGCCAGCCAACTCGCCTGACCTGAACCCCATAGAGAATCTATGAGAGACACCAGATCCAAAAAAACAGATGAGCTGAAGGCCGCTATCAAAGCAACCTGGGTTTCCATAACACCTGAGCAGTGCCACAGGCTGATTGCATCCATGCCACGCCACATTGATGCAGTAATATGTGCAAAAGGGGCCCCGACCAAGTATTGAGTGCATAAATTAATATACTCTTCAAAACGTCAACATTTCTGTATTATAAATTCTTTACTCTAATATTATGAGATACTGGATTTTTGATTTCCATGAGCTGTAAGCCGTAATCATCCAGATTAAAACAAAAAAAAAAGGCTTGAAATTTTTCACTTTATGTGTAAAGAATCTAGAATATATGTAAGTTCCACTTTTTGAGTTAAATTATGGGAAAAAATTTACTTTTCCACGGTATTCTAATTTTTTGAGATGCACCTGTAAGCCTTTCATACGTTCTCCACCACTGCTTCATAATATATTCATGCAATGCTTATAAATGTGTTATAAAGGCACTATGTAACCTATGGGACCTTTCAAATAAGGAGTTAATTTTATGTATGGGTTTTAATCTAGGCTGCAGTTATACAGATAAATGATATACCATTTTACTTTTCTCTGGCTTCATGTGATTTTTACATGGTGCTATCGGCGCATGCCATTTTGATGATGTTAGAACAGAGAATTTCCACATTATCTGTGATTAGCAGTTGTAACTGGATGTCCTTATTGAAACTATACACCTGCTTTTATGAAACATGACTGTTTTAATCGCGTTTACTACTATGATTATGATGTTGATGATGATGATGAAGAAATAAACACTAGTATGACCATGCTTATCCCCTGTTTCTTTTGCACTTCTATTTACTTGTGCTATGGAAATGGGACATGGTTCATTGATTTATAGTGATATAGTAACTCCTTAAGTTAAAGCCCTGAGATGTCAAAAGGAAAATGCAATTAATACCCTCTGATGTCAACATAGTGTCCTAAAGTTCATTTGGTCTATACATACATGGTCTATATATCATTTGGTATCTAACATACCCAAGATAAGTTGGTACATCATATTTGCAAGATCTCTGGGTTATTAAAAAACAGGTGGCACCAATCTGTTAGTTAATGGGTTAATGGCCTTACTGTGCAATGACCTTACTGAGCACCACAATGTTATGGATTAATATTTTAAAATCACAGAATATCAAAAAGAACCTTTTAATTTCAAGGTCTCAGATTATTTCAAGGTTTGATCATTCAAATTCTAAAGTAACAGTACATTCAGAAGCTTTACTGTCAAATCCATCTAGCAGTAATTGTTCAATAGTGAAGCAAATGGTCTTGTGCCTCCCTCACACTTTAACTCTCAACCCAAGGTCATGTGTAGAAGTGTTTCTGAAACAAAGCCAGGGAACTCACACAATGTTCCCTTACTTTTCTGATCATTCTCGCTTCTTACTTCTAAGTGAAATAGAAACAGTTTTTTTTTTTTTTTAACCAAATGCTTTTACTGTGTAGGAACAAGAATTACTATCCAGAGAAGAAACAGGTGTTAGTTAATGGCAGCTCCTCAACAAACTAGTGGTTCATGCGGCTCCAATATGACAACATGACAGACATTTGTTCAATGAGAATAACAGAAAAAAAGCAAAATGTGATGTTTTGCTTTCGGCACACCCAGGGAGATCTTTTACCACAGGTCTTGAGACAAAGCAACCTGGACTTTGGCAACAGTGGCAACCCTCATACTGATTAATCAGTTCATATTTCTAAAGCTATTTTAACCTGTGCAAAACCAGTATTGACCAGGACAGAGTATATACACAGGGCAGTGTATAGCACATGTGTAACTAGAGCAGAAAACAGGGAAAGGACTAAGTTTCATTAACTGTCTGCTTCATTGATGATTAAACAAATATTTGAATACACACATTTATAAACCTGTCTCAAGCTGTAACAAATATATTCAATAATAAGATGCAGTCCAAGAGGCAAAAAGGGCAAGGTAAGTATAATTATATTAGTGTTGAAAATGACAAGTGTATTATAAGTGACTATGCAGGTACTTATTATTTACTATATGTTTATAATAGCCCACTGACAGAACTCACAGTATGGGAACCACAGGCCTATAAACAAACTACTGTGTAAGTTCTGTGTATAGTGGATCTGACTGAATAAGATAACATGGCTGTTTGTCAAGTCACGTCAAAGGATATAGACCAAGAAACATTACATGAGTAAGATGAGACATATCATACACTGTGTAGTCCCAGGGCTCTTACCATAAAACATACATGCTGTTAACACTGGTAAATATAGAAGGTATACATGTGTTTCACTTGCTTTAGATATACATTTATGGCATTTGGCAGACACTTTTATGCAGATTGACTTACATTTATCTAATTTATACAACTGAGCTTTTATGTTTATTAAGGGCCTTTCTCATGGGCCCAGCAGTGGCAATATGTTAGCACACATGGCATAACATTACCACGGTCAAACACACGGTCTAACAAAACCACGCGGTCTAACGTAACCACACGGTCTTAAACAACCACATGGGGGTGTGTGGCAATTCCGTATAAAAGGCACTCCATCCTAAACTCGGTGTGTTGGATGGAATACGGCCAGCATTTGGAAGATGATTATAGTTTTCTAAGGCTAATATATCGCCAACAATGTGTTCTTAATTAAAATGCACATCACGTGTGCATTAACTGACATACTACAAATGACGCATGCCGATAACAGGCGTACACAATATACAGCATTTTCAGTAGCTTCCGTGTAAATGGTATGTATCTTTACCTGAGGCTCTACACCTTCTGTGATACATCACTCCATAGAAGTTTTCCTTTTTCGTATACCCAAGAGAAGTTCCTTCCGAATATGTCCTGGTCAGTATAGTTAAAAAAAAATATATATATATAATAAAAACAAATGTTTGTTTGAAGGTAGATAGAGGTGTTTCTTGACCCTCCTCATGCAAACTGAGCTGAGATAACGCGTGGCTCTGTTTTCTCTGAGCTTTACATTATCGCCCGTATCAGGTGCCGAATTGAATAAGGTGTTGCTGTAGAACCATTAGAATTTTTTTTTTACACAGAGGGAAAACAGATTTTCTTCACAGGAATTGCCCGAGGCAATGCTTTTCCTCTCCCTTTGACCGGAGCGAGTTAGGGCTTCGTGTACAGGACCTTACCTGCTGACACAGGTTGTCCAAATGCGCAACGCTAAACGCAACTCGCTACATGCTACACAAGCGCGCACTCTCGCTTCAACTCCCCCTTTTCTTTTCGGTTTAAAGTAGACTAAAATCACTGAAGCCTCCTGAAAACCCGTGGTCGACCAGCTGAAGAACGGATATAGCTGCTTTAAAAAAAGTTTACTACACGAGATATAGAAGCCATGTGAAATGAAATGAACAGCGTCTACTTTGTGCTGTTCCTCCCCCCTCCCCCTCTTACTCCTCCTCCTCCTCCTCACCATTCTCCTCCCTTCCATTCTTCCCTGTATCCTTCCCTCTACACCCCCCTCCCCCGTGCGGGGGACTGATGTAAACTATATAGTAACAATCTCACCCATTGTTTCTGACTGTAACCGTCAACCCCCTCCCCCCTTACCTAATTTACTCTTTTCTTTCTAGAGATTCTGTATCAATAAACTTTTGTACTACTTCTGTTGCCTCGTTTAGTCTAATACCTTAGTCCAATTTATACAAGAAACCGGGAAACGAAAGGATACAAATATGGGGTTAGAATGGTTTCAATTCCAAATAAATAGATTACGATCCACAAATAGATGTAGTGAGATTCACAAAAATTAAACAAATTCACAAATGCATTGAATGAGATCCACAAATATGAAGCCTGGTATACACTCGACGCGTCTGCAACCGCGCGAGGGAGCGTTGTAACTGGCATTTATTGCAACTTGCCTTATTGTAACTTGCATTTACTTTTAACTTGCCCTTATTGTAACTTGCATTTATTGCAACCTGCCTTTATTGTAACTTGCATTTATTGTAACTTGCCCTTATTGTAACTTGCATTTATAGCAACCTGTCTTTATTTAACTTGTATTTATTGCAACCTGCCTTTACTGTAACTTGAATTTATTGCAACTTGTATTTATTGCAACCTGCCTTTATTGTAACTGGCATTTATTGCAACCTGCCTTTATTGTAACTTGCATTTATTGTAAATTGCCGTGGCGCCGGATCCGGAAATTAATGACTTGGTGGCGACTCTTGCCAAAAGGTACGGTTGTACAGACGTCTCTATGATCCATCCATGTGGGACCATAGAGATGGCACAAAATTCATGGAAAGGTTTTTAAAAATAGTGATTTAGATTTGCTTTGTACATACTGTTGAAAGAATAAAGCCAAAGCTGAAAGTTTTTTTTGTGGCAGAACCATGTTTTCTTCACAAATAAACAGTCACTACACTACACCGTCATACAGTGAACAAACCTCATTCTTTTGTCTTTATACATAGAGACATTTACATGGATGGGTGAACATACAGAGTGATCATTCTGTAATATCTTTCTTTTGTCTCTATACATAAAGATACATAATAATCACCTGATTGTGTAAATGTGAGAAATGACCTTTGCAGGAAGCTCCCACTTTTTGCTTATGTCTGTAATTGCTAACATTCATAAAATGAGCCTACAACAAATAATAAGTCAATTTAATGAAAGTAATGGTCCATGTTTAATAAAAGTTTTAATGAAATGAATAAAAATTTGAGGTTCAATTTAGTTTTATACATGTTCTCATAATTACAGCTAGGCCTGTATTTTGTTGTAATGTGACAAGTGATAATCTCAAGGTTTACTGGGTTTTATATGATTCTTGTATGGTTCTTTGCTCTTTTTTCATACTGTGGGTTTTAGTGAAGTTTACTTAAAACAAACATCGTCAACAACAAACACAACAATTCCTCCTCAGTATTCAGCAACTACTGTACACGCGAGACGCCTTGTTTGTAAGCGTTGCTATGGTTGTTCCGACAAACTACTTCTTTCAGCTACTTCCTGTTGGTTTATAGGACGATTACTCCGAGTCGCCCCCTTCCGTTTCAAAGAATATTACAACAGCGAGCGCGTCAAGTATACCCAAGTATACCTCGTCCATTTGGGAAGGTGCGCGCGCAGTCAGCGGAGGCTCGCAGTGCGGAGCCTGGCGAAAGGCTTGACTCTGTTCCCGCCCTAATTGTAAAAACAACACGTGATTGGTTGGAGCGAGAACGTGCTACGATTGGTCACTGCACTGTGGCGGTTATCCGATTAGCTTGAGTAGATGGTGGGCGGAGTCCACTCTTGACGCTACAAATGTTTAAAAACTCACAAATGAATGCAGGGCAAAAAAAAATGTTTGCAAATCTTATTTTTTATGGCCCGAGCACCGCTGGTGCGAGGCCATATGGGATCTTCTCTGTTTCTTCTTCTTTTCTCAAATGAATCGCATTTTAGAGGCCCTGAACATACCCGAAAACTCAGGAAACTTTTCAGACTCGTCAGAACCGGTGAACATTTACATCCAGAATGGAGTGTGGAAAAATGGCTCACAAAGTTTTAAGTTTCGCCATGAAACAGGAAGTTGTTATAACTCAAACATACAATGTCCAATCTGCTCCCAACTTCACGTTTGATAACAGTCCCAGCCTGAAGACATACAATAGTTATATTCATAGCGCCACCAGCTGGCAACATGAACTGACATGTTTACACTAACTCCGACATACAATGTTCAATCTGTTTTATACGAATCCTGGCCTGAAGACATCTACACGCCAATATTCAGTGGTAGTCATAGCGCCACTTGCTGGCAACAGGAAATTACATGTTTTACATTGTGATACACTCCTAACAACATATAAGTGCTTAAACAAGTGGAATGGTGTTCCCTGGGCAGAACAGCCCCCAACATGCACCCGGGTGCGAGGGCCAGTTCATCGCTGCTTGCAGCTTTAATATTTGTCAATATAATTTATTTTTGTGAAACTACTAACATATATTTGTGGATCTCTTTCAATGCATTTGTGAATTTGTTGAATTTTTAAAAAATCTCACAACATTTATTTGTGAATCGTAATCTATTTATTTGGAATTATGAAACAATTTTAACTCCATATGCAAGCATAGGTCTGCATTAAAAAAACTATAATTTATATTTATAAAGCACACTGTTTCTGGGTCTTGACCACAAAAACAAACAAACAAACAAACAAACAAACAAACAAACAAGCAAAAAAAGATCACACTTATAGAAACAAACACTTGCGTCTTTTTTCCTTCCTAATATATTCACTTTCAAGCCACTAGAGGGCGTAAGGCGCCGCATATAATATTTATATCAGTGTGTGCTTCCAAATTACTGCCCAACAAGTAACTGTTAATTTGATATTTTAATATAAAATATTTAATATAAAACAATAGTAGATGTTTATAGGTTGTATTAAATATATTTTACATGTCCCTATCCTTCATTAGTTAGATGGCCAGTGATAGCTCAGTGGTTTAAAACATTGGACTACTGATTGGAAGGTTGTGAGTTTGAATCCTAACGCTGCCACTGCTGGGCCCTGGATCAAGACCCTTAACCCTCAACTGCTCAGTTGTATAAAAAATTAGATAAGTGTAAGTTGCTCTGGATAAAGGTGTCTGCCAAATGCAGTAGATGTCATTACAATGTCCACATATCTTTAAAATGCTTTTTTTGGGGGGGGGGGCACTTGTTTGTTAGCAAAATCCAAAGTGGGCAACTTTTCCTCCAGAGGTATTTGTTTAATTTGAAGACTTAAAAGCAACTTACTTTGATATAGATATTAACTGATTACAATGAAGAGGAATCACAGGAACTGAAGAGCAGTGTATATTAAATAAATAAAGAATGATAGATTTATATAGCACATGGATTATATAGATTTATATATCAGCATTTTAAACAGATCAAAACTCTAGTACCATATAATAAATATCAAAGATAAACCATGGAATGTAGTAGTAAGGATTCAGCAGGAAACCAGTCATAGGAGGGGTTAGTCATGATATATTGCTATTCAACAGACTTTAAACAGAGTTCTGTCTGACCCAGGGATGACAGAATACTTTTCCCCATAAAAAAAAAACTATTATACAGTAGTAACATATCAAATACAATAGTAAAAAAGTTTAACAGACCAATATCTATACATTTCAATTTGCGTCCTCTTGCCTCAATTTTAATCTGCACTAAAGACAGCATAGCATTAGAAATGTTAATTTTTTTCCATTTCTGAAATATGGAATATAAATCCATACATGGGATTCTTGAGGCTCAAATTACCAGCCTTTTTTACAGATGCAATATGAAAGTCAAGCCTCTCTTGACTGAAGCTGTGCCAGCAGATATAGGAGGAGACCTCTTTTTCAGAGATCAGTTATAAACACCAGTAAAACATTGCTCTATGTTACTCAGTCATCAAAGTCTGGGATGTCATCGTAAGAGTAACCACGGTAACCCTTATAGGCATAGTAGGCAATCCGCAAGTGGTAGAATCCTGGGATGAAGACCAGAATTCCAATGATGAGGACAGGTATAGTGCGCTCACGGTGCTGTAAGTGAAATAAAATATATTGTCATTCATGGAAAACCTCCAGAAAGGACATAAATCTCTATACGTATCATGGTGTGGTAAAACATCTTAAAACAACAATAATAAATGAGATGGCAATCAGATAAATATCTGACTACTGCACTGGTAAGGAAGAAGGGTACATTACCATTAATCACATTCTAAATTACCATGTCCAGCTGACATGGTCTGCTCAGACTAGTAAATGTCCTTTAAAGGTCTGATTGCCAGTTTTATCACCTTGATTGAGAGAAAATATTGACCCTGCCTCATCTTCGCGCATGTGTGTGTGTGTGTGTGTGTGTGTGTGTGTGTGTGTGTGTGTGTGTGTGTGTGTGTGTGTGTGTGTGTGTGTGTGTGTGTGTGTATATACAGGAGTGCAAGCTAGAAATTCAGAGGCTGTTACACCATCTGGACTAAGTCATGAAATCATGCTTGCCTGCTTGTCTTTAGTCTATCCTGATTAATGGCTGACATAAATTCTAGTAGGAGTGGCACCTCACAGAAATAACATTATAACACTAGGTTCTGAACCCTGAATACAGCTTTAATTGTGTATTTTCAGCAAGACTAGATGCTCAGTCTTTTATCATGCAGCGACCATCTCTAGTGAAATCCAAGGTCAAAACTTTTTATAGCTTAAGTGTTTTCAAGATTGCAAGTCTGTGCTTTTAAATAGATATTTAGATGATGGTTCTGAAGTGTGTGTGTGTTGCGGGGGTGTGTGTGTAAAATGTCTTAGTTACCTTCTTTTCAACATGGTACTTCATATACACTGGCAGTTTTAAGAAAAAAAAACAGACGACAAGTATTTACACTTTTTGTTTTTATTATAAGTATACTGTACACTGTTAATGACATTAACATTTTGCTTGCCTTAAGAGCTCTGGATTTTAATTTGACCATTGTGGCAGTATACATGAGTTAATACAATCATGCGATTTTTCTAGTTAGATTACTAGCTCTTTATATTTGTGTCATCTAGCAGGATCACGGCCGCTGGAGCAACAGGGGTGAGCTGGTATTTGACCTGGCACTTCTGAAACTACTCGGACGGTGACCCATCACCCCAGGCTGTAACAGACAAGCCTGACTCCAATCAAAACTTCCAGTTCAGCTGGGGTGTGGGACATTTCACCTAAAGTTGATCTCCTATGAGCGATAAATGGTTAACCATGCTTTGACACTCACTGGCACTTAATAATCGTGTGCTGAATCAGTACTGCTAACGTTTCAATATTTGAAGTGACATATTCTGTACTCTGAATCGATTATAGGAAAATTCCTCAAATGGCATTCTTCAATATAGCACATAAAGTAAGTAAGGCTTGCTGGAAAAATGTTTAGTGAAACATACAGTTACATTTTATTTTGTGTTATTATAGTCTTATTTTGTGAACTACGTTTTTGCTGTTATTAGTTGCATGAGGAGTAAAATGCTAAATGAAGCATGTGGGGTTGATTATAATCAGACCGTGGATCCATAATGCAAAAAAACATAATACATAGTTAGTCTGTTTTTACAGACAAATGACACATGTACCTCTTCTCTCAGATAAAAAAATCTTGCCCCACCTCTTTGGGCTTAGTGGTGCCACCCCTGAGCAGGATCATCACAGTGCTGTTCTAAAACCCTTACCCTACCAAACACTACACTACTATTTGGCACTACCACAGCCTGCTTAGTGAATGTTTAATTTTTTTAAAAATTAATCTGAGTGTGAAATCTTTCTGAAAGCAAAAAAACAAACGAAGAGGTTTTTATGTTTTCACACCATCTGTGGAGTGCTCATCAGAGTTCAACCCTACCAGCCAGAATGAATGATCCTTAATCTCATTTCTTTTCAGTTCATGAACTGCAAATGGGTTTCCTGCTCCAAGACACCTGGTTTGACTTAACAAAAAGCATACTCTTATATAACCAAAAAGCATAAACATCTGTCTAAATTAACTACTTGAAATTGCATGCAGTCTACCTAACCTAATAATTTAATGTTTGTACTGTTACTGTACTGGTAGGTAATGTCACTCTCTTCTAAAAATGTTCACACTTGGATCAGCAACAAAAAGCACAGACTCAGTCTAATGATAATACCATTTTTGTGGTCCTCATTTATAGGCATTAAGGCTCAAGTAATTCACAACAGTGGTTGACTAGATAAATCAAAATCTAATTCAGGACGTCTTAGTGCAATTAAACGTGAATAAACAGCAGCAAATAATGTACTACACATCAAATAACAGCCATTTATAGCCTACAAATATATATTTTTAAAATTATAATTGTTTTTAAAGCTTTAATTCTTCTTTAGGCTATACAGTTTTACTGTCCCCTCTGAAAGTATTGGAATGGCAAGGCCAATTCTTTATTTTTTGCTATACACTAAAGAGATCAAAATCTGAATATGAGACAGTATATCAGAATTTCAGCTTTCATTTCCTGATATTTATTTTGATATTTACATCTAGATGTGATAACCAACTTAGAACATCCAACAGCAGACCAACTAATTATTAGGAGAGCAAAAATAAACAAGTAAATAACACTTCTTAATATCTGGTTGCATATTCCATGCTTGCAATAAATGCATCAAGCCGGTGACCCACTGACATCACCAAACTGTTACATTCTTCATTCTCTGTTTTCCATGCTTGTACCGCAGCTTCTTTCAGTTGTTAAGTTAAGGTCTGGTGATTGACTTTTCCAGTCTAAAAGCGTCCACTTTTTTCCCCTGATGAAGTCCTTTGTTGTGTTGGCAGTGTGCCTTGCGGCATGATGAAGTTCCTTCCAATTAGATTGGATGCATTTCTCTGTAAGAATATTTCTGTAGACTTGACAGAGGAATTCATTCCTCTGCTACCATCACAAGTTACTACACATCATCAATAAAGATTAGTGAACTCATTCCAGAAGCAGCCATGCAAGCCCGAGCCATGATGCTACGTCCACCGTGCTTAACTAATGAGCTCATACATTTTGGATCATGAGCATATCCTTTCTTCTGGGTGGCTGTGGCTCAGGTGGTAGAGCGGGTTGTCCATTAATCATAGGGTTGGCGGTTCGATTCCCGGCCCACATGACTCCACATGCCGAAGTGTCCTTGGGCAAGACACCAAACCCCACGTTGTTCCCGATCTCAAGTTAGCGCCTTGCATGGCAGCTCTGCTACCATTGGTGTTTGAGTGTGTATGTGACTGGGTGAATGAGACATAGTGAAAAGCAGTTTGGAAAAAAGCGCTATATAAGTGCAGACTAGGGATGCACCGAATGTTCGGCAACCGAAAATAGCAAGTGAAAAGGCCGAATAAATTTGACCGAACAATGATGTGTTTGACGATGCGACCAAATAGCCTATTCACCAGCGTGAGATGCGCGAATGTCACGACCTCGATGAGGGGGCGCGCGCATGCACGAGCTACGTGCTCTTCGGATGTTTTCTGTGCGTTTGTTTTGTTTCTGTCACGTCGCGAGACGTAAGGGAGTAGAGTATGGAAGCAGGTAAAGACGTATTTATTTAAGGCCAGGCAGACAAATCCAGTATCTACTATAATACTCCACGAGGTGTACAGGGACGCAAGCGGTATATATCCCTAATATAAACAGCCGTATAGAACCGAATAGAACCATTTTTTGCACTCTTGTCAATGCACTTTTTAATGCACGTTTCTGTTGTAGGCTACAGAATGTTACATTCTTCCAGCAGTCAGTTATAGGCCTAACATCGACTATTCAAGGGGGCTCAAAGATGACCACATAAAAATATTTTTATTTTACTCATTTATTTATTTAAAGTTATATTGTGCCTTGTTGGTAGGCTATGCCTGCTGGAATGAAAAAAAATGTTCAGTGTTAAATAAATATTTTGAAATTGTAGTTTTTGTAATTGATTTTTTTCTTTGAAAAGCAAGACAAAATAGTAAAAAGCACATTTTGACTAATTTATGCAATGGTGGAAAAAATGGCAAAATAAATGGAAAAAACGTGTTTGGTATTCGGCCTTCGGCCGAGTTTTTAATTATATTCGGTTTCGGCTTCGGCCAAGAATTTTCATTTCGGTGCATCCCTAATGCAGACTATAGACTATTTACCATTCTTTCTCCAGACTTTGGTCTTTGCATGACTATGGTAGAGGTTAATCTTGGTTCCAGAACTTTTGTGGCTCATATCTGTATTCTGTCTTCACAGGGAAAACAATCAATCTAACAGGGCACAGCTGGGCATCAAGAAACACCTGTCAGTTACATGTTCCAATATTTTTGATTGCTTGAAAAATACCACTCATGTATGTAATGAATCTAGAATATATGAAAGTTCCATTTTTTGAATTAAATTGAAAATGAAAACTGAAATTCTGATCTATCATCTCATTCTTTTGATCTCAAACCCAAATGTCTTCAATGTATGGCAAAAATAAATAAATAAATAAATAAATAAATAAATAAAATGCAAAGTAAATCTATGTATAATATTACACTATTTAAGGGCATACAGTCATGGGGGGTGGGGGTGTCATGAGGAAGAAAAAAGTACGCCCTCCTTCAATTCTATGTGTTCATCAGGGCCTAAATTAAAACTACGTTCCTCACCCACTCCAATAAGCAAACAAATAATCTTAATTAACAAAAACAAACAAAAAATATCCACAAAAGATTTCAATATGAAGTCATTTTTCCTAAAAAGTAAACCAACATTCAGAATCCAGGTGGGAAAAAGTTGTACACCCTATAATTCAGTAACATGTAGAACCACCTTTAGCAACAATAATAAAGTAAACAGTAGGAGTTTAACAATCTCTCACATTGTTTTGGCCCATTCTTCTTTACAAAATTGCTTCAGTTCATTGATGTTTGAAGGCATACGTTCTTAAGAACCTGTCATAGTATCTCAGTGAGGTTGAGGTCTGGATCTGACACCTTGATTTTTTCTTCTTTAATCATTCAGATGTTGATTTGCTGTGTGCTTGGGATCATTCTCCTGTTATATGACCCAATTTCGGTCCAGCTTAATCTGCTGGACATATGACCTCACGTTTGTCTCAAGAATATTCTCGTATAAAGTGGAGTTCATTGTTGTCTCAATGACTGCAAGTTTCCCAGGTTTCTAGGTCCTGTTGCTGAAAACCAAGCACAGATGAGATCTCCACCACCATGACTGACAGTTGGTATGAGGTGTTTGTGGTGATTCACTGTGTTTGGCAAAAACAAAACATGGCTTTGTGCATGATGACGAAACATCTCCACCTTGGTCTCATCAGTCCAAAGGATATTGTTCCAGAACTTTTGTGGTTGTTCAGATGCAATTTTGGAAACCTAAGTCATTCTGCCATATTATTATTGGAGAAGAGGGGCTTTTTCCTAATCACCATTCCATGAAAGCCATACTTATTCAGTCATTTTTTATATTATCATGAACATAAACATTTAATATGCTTACTGAGGCCTGTAGATCACATGATGTAACTTTTGGGTTTTTCTTTACATCGCTGAGCATTAAACAGGTCTGACCTTGGACTGGATTTGTTGGGACACCCACTCCTGGCAACTGTCTTAAAGACTCTCCAATTGCATACAATCCTTCTCATTGTAGAATGTTAAATTTCAGATTGTTTGGAGATGGCCTTATAACCCTTGCTAGATTGATGAGCAGCAACAATTGCTTCTATGAGGCCATGGCTGATGTCCTTTCTTCTCTGCATGATGTAGACACACAACTGAGTGCTCCAGAACACCAAACTGCCAAAGGTTCTGCTTTTATAGACGTAATCACAATTTTTGATGATTAACTAATCTTGTGCATTTCATTAGTAACACCTGGCTGCTAATTACTCTCTTAATGATTGTGAAAGTAGGAAGGTGTACATAATTTTCCCACCTGGTTTCTGAATGCTACTTTACTTTTTTGGAGGAAAAGACTACATATTGAAATCTGTTGCATTTTTTTTTTGTTGTAACCTGAGGTTATTTGTTTGTTTATAGAAGTTGGTGAGGACCAGAAAATTATTCAGAGTATTCTTAAAGCAAACTTGTGTGGATGACATCAGCATACATAGCTCATACAGCCCTTGGATGTGTACAGCAGTGTCTGGGGATTTTTTTTACCAAGCTGATAATGATATAAAATTTTTTTATAGCTTTAAAGGACAAAAAGCACACTTCTTCTACTCACATCTTGAACTTCAAAGTATCCTGCTAAAAGCAGCGCTCCAATGGTGATTAAAACTGAGCCGATGAGAAAAAGAACAGCAGCCAGGGCGATTGCTTTATATGGGACCTTGGGTGGGCTTTTCTTGAACTAAAACAAAAAGGAAAGAGCAATATCACAAAATATTTTTTTCCATGCCACAGTGTGGATCAACATGACTATTTAAACAAAGCGTAAACAATGAAATATATTAATAGTTGGCTGTCATAAAGTTTTCACATTATCTGTGATTAGCAGTTGTAACTAGATGTCCTTGTTAAAACTATACACCTGCCTTTATGAAACATATTTTACTTGCATTTACTACTATGATTATGATGTTGATGATGATGATGAAGAAATCAACACTAGTATGACCATGCTTATCCCCTGTTTCTTTTGCACTTCTATTTACTTGTACTATGGAAATGGGACATGGTTCATTGTTTTATAGTAATGCAACTGTCATACATAAGATTTACTCCAAATATTAACTTCTAAGAGCCGAGTTGCTCAGTGAACTTTTAAAACACATTTTTACTCAGACAAAACAAAATACAAAAAAATAAACAACAAGGATATTTTTGGGTTTTAAATAGCCTTCTGAGACTATTTATAAGAGTAATTCTCAGAAACTTTATACATACTGGCCCAGAGTTGTTCTCCTTAAGTTAAAGCCCTGAGATGTCAAAAGGAAAATGCAATTAATACCCTCTGATGTCAACATAGTGTCCTAAAGTTCATTTGGTCTATAGTATACATACCCAAGATAAGTTGGTACATCAGATTTGCAAGATCTCTAGGTTATTAAACGAATAGGTGGCACCAATCTCAGTTAGTTAATGGGTTAATGGCCTTACTGTGCAATGACCTTACTGAGCACCACAATGTTATAGATTAATATTTTAATCCATATATTAATACTTTAAACAAAGCTTAAACCATGAAATCGATTAATAGTTGACCGTCAGGCACCGTTTCATGATTTACTTACATGCTACACGCGTTAGTTATACTGATAGGCTGTATATTATAATAATATACAACGTGTATAGGTTTTGGTTAAACATTAGGAAAAAAATATTGGTGCTGGAAATTATTGGTGAAGTGATTTTTTTGTTTTCTTCTTCTGTGGTCTTAATCAAGTGTCACGTCATCAAGTGTAATTCAGTCTCATTTCTCACCTGAAGGTCAATGTAGCCATCATCATCACTGGCCAGTTTGGAGTATCTGACTCCACTCGTTACAGTGTTTCGCGCTGGCATTTTATCTCTTCTTATTACCCTTCTTCAGTCCACTCTGAAATAAATTGACTACTTTGTAGCTGTAAAGGCGATTTGACAGCCTTAATGAACTAAATTAACTATCTTTCACAAATACATAATACATGTCACCTAAGTAGAAAAGCAGGGGGGGGGGAAACCGCCACTATAATCGCGATTGTAAGAGTTACAGGATCTTAAATAGGATTTACATTCATTATGTTTCTGCATGTCTGTAACTGTATTTGACATCCACACAGTTTATTACACATTTACAGTATGAAGATATACTCGCAATATTAAATTCAAATCATAATCTTAATGTTAGACCGCCAGGTATGAAGTCAGCTAGCGTTTACGCTAAAGCTTCATCTGTAGCTAGCTATTTCTCTTCAAATGTACTAAATCTAAAATGTAACATAAATGAAAGGTACGAAATCAAGAAAACACAGACTGTTGCGATGACGTTAAAAAAAATACCTCACGTGAATATCATCTTCCCTCGATTACGGGTAGAAACAACATGCAGTTATATAGCGATATCGCTTCCGTATTGGATTCACGCATGCGCATGCGCTTCCTGGCGCACTGCAGTACCACAGGCTACGTTCCAAACCGCAAAACACAATTAGAAACGCACTATTTTGATACTTAGGGTACATTCAAACCAGATATAGCGTCTATATTAAATAAATGCCACACATTATTTGCTCCATTTGATCAGATTTTAACAGCCAATGGAAATCCACGTTTGAAAGTACCTATGGTAGACCCGTTTTTGATTGATGGATCTGTCATCAAGGTCGGTCTGGTCTTGTATGACCAAGATGGCCGTCAAGTGGACAGACTTGACTGGAAGGACCTGGGCCGGATTATTCAATGGGTATTATGGGAACGGGCGCAGGGGCCCATGCGCACTTGGGTCCCAAGCAAGGGGAAGACCCCCCCCCCCTTTCTTTCTTTTTCTTTCTTTTCTTTTCTTTTCTTTTCTTTTCTTTCTTTTTTCTTTTTCTTTCTTTCTTTCTTTCTTTTTTTTACATTGCCGTAAACGGAGGGCAATGTCTGGTTGGGCCACACAAGATTAAAACAGAGGCGCAACACTTAATGTTTATAGTGGCGTAGGCTGTAAGGAGTGTAGCACCTGAAAGTAGCTTTTGACGCGTTCAACACAAGTCCGAATCCAACTTTTGCTGAACTTGCTCTTCTCCCTTTCCCCATCACATATCAGATCGGAAAGGCATTTATATTCAATAAAAATTGAGAAAATATTTGAAAAGTGGACATAAAGTGCCTAAAGACAGTTTATTAATAAAGTGTTTATCGGTTAGGGGTATTTGAGACAGAGGCAGTCCCTGGAGAGCCGAGGAGAAGAGGTAGGCTATAGGTGTGTGTGTGTGTGTGTGTGTGTGTGTGTGAGAGAGAGAGAGAGAGAGAGAGAGTGTGTGTGAGTGAGGGATAGAGTAGACAACCTTCATGAAACATAGTAGGGGGAAAGGAGGAGAGAGACAGACAAAGAGAGGCAGCCTTTGGAGAGCGGAAGAGAAGAAGACCAAAAGAACATCTGGAGACAGGAGAGGAGGAGAGAAACAGACAGACAGAGAGCCCCTGAGCAAGGACATGCAGACAGTTCCTCAGGGCCAGGAGCTCAAATGTAAAATAATAATAATAAAAAAAACATGCCTATATCACCAAAGAGCGAATTTGACTACTTTAACTACTCCACTAACTTTAATTTAACTACATATTCTTCTCACCCTTGTAGACATTGTAAACAGACTGTGTGTGGTCACAATAATGAATATGAGAATGACACTACTAATATAACCTAAATTTACAGAAATAATTACAACAAAACAGCAACTTTTAGTGGAGAGATGAATTCAAATAATCCAAAGAATAAACCAACACTTAAGCGCCCCCATAAAACAAAATGCATAAAAAAAACATGTTAAATGAAGGATTTTTGAACATAGACATTTAGAAAGTTTAGCGTTATGGGATAGAATATACGGTGGCAATAAAAAGTATGTGAACTATTTGGAATTAATTGGTTTTCTGCATTAATTGGTCGCAAACTTTCATTTCATCACAAGTGTAGACAAACACAATGTGCTAAAGATAACAACACATAACCAATTATAATATTTCATGTCTTTACTGAACACATCCCGTTAAACATTCACAGTACTGTGGAAAAAGTAAGTGAAAAGTTCACACCCCCCAAGTCTTAATGTATCGCATTACCTTTTTGAGCACCTTTTTGCCTAATTGAGTCCATCACTTGTCCCCAGTGTGAAAAGGTGGTCTGAAAATCATACAGGCACTGTTGGAAAGGGGTCAGATGTGCATAAGATGCTGGAAAACCATAAAAGTGCAGTACCTGGAGGAGTTTTCTGAAGAACTGTGAGTTATTTAACTGCTAAGGACAAACAAGGTTCTCATGAACAACTATCACAAAACTAAAAAACAGCTGTCGATCATCCAGATAACAAGAACAAATTAGTCACTTACAAAGTTCACATACTTTTCCACAGCACTGTGAATGTTTAATGAGATGTGTTCAATAAAGACATGAAAAATTTTAATTGTTTGTATGTTGTAAGCTGAAGCACATTGTGTTTGTCTATACTTGTGACTTTGATGAAAATCAGATTTGATAACAAATGAACGCAGGAAACCAACTAATTCCAAAGGGTTCACATACTTTTTCTGGCCACTGTATAGTTTGTACAGTGCAGTATATATTATGGAGTGTCCTCATAAACCACAATAACAACATGTGTGGGCCTGGTAATATTGCTTAAATATTATATTTAGTACTTTTCATTTACAGGCACTAATACAATTGTGTGGAAAAAACAGATTATGCTAAAAATATAGGATTATAAATATATACTTTTGTTACATGTAACATATTTCTGTCATATTTACTTCACCTTCTCTGTTCCTGGGGGTGGGGGTGGGGGAGAGGGTGTGTGGGATTTGGATGCGCCAACAATGATCTTGCATACCCCTCAGCAAATGTGCAATTGCACCCCTGCCTCCTGGTCTTAAAGGGAAATACTCCCACATCATTACAAGTGGTGGTGTGCAACACAAGGGATCGCACCAAACTGTATCAATAATTCAATTACACATGGTGTCTTGTATACCCGGACAGACAAATAAGACTGTAGTTCGACTACACAGTAGCTTGATTATAACTGCCCATGTAAAAGTAGTTAATGTAATTAACAAAGACAATGTGCAGTAATGTAATGTTGATTACTCACTCAACGTCTCACTCACTTTCTCTAAATAAAATCCAAAAAGTATTTTGGCTACATAGTACAGCCATTTTTACCTTTTGTTGGCATTGGATAGATGGGGACAAAGTGGACTTTAATTTCTTTATTCAGATATAATTTAAGTAAGTCATATCACATCAGTCTCTAACACAAATTATGAGACAGGTATACCTTGACCAAAAAGTAACCTTATTTCTATAGATTTCACACCCATTCTTACTCTAAAATATACATGACTAGGAAAATGTTTTGGTGGCTTGAAATTTTTTTTTCTTTTTTTTCGGGTATGCCCAGACCCCCCTAAAAGAGGTGTAGCCCCCCATTTATAAATCTCTAGTGAAGTCCCTGATCTAATGTTATGTACATTCAGATTTAAGATCATTTCAGATTTCTGTACTTGTTATCTAAATGTCATATTTAAAAAAAACACAAAATAGAATATGTGTCCAAATCTCTGGTACTTTCCTTCAGAGTGAATACTATGAAAACCTGGTTTAATTTCCCAAATAAAGTGGGATGGAGTAGTATGTTTTTTTAAATTATATTTTTGAAATGTAAGTCTTAACAATTTTTAAAAATCATGGAAACCTTATCATTAATGAACAACGAAAAATTATGTTTAATGTATTCAGATGAGGGGTGTATGGTGGCCCAGTGGTTAGTTTGCAAGTCTGCATGTTCTCTCTGTGCTTTGGGGGTTAGCTCCGCCAGTCCAAAGACATGCGGTCTTGCCTGATTGGCATTTCCAAATTGTCCATAGTGTGGGTGTGTGTGTGTGTGTGTGTTAGTATGTGTGTGGGTGTGTGGGTGTGATTGTGCCCTGCGATGGATTTGCACACCATCCAGGGTGTCCCCAGGAATAGGTTTCAGACTCTCCATGACCCTGTGTAGAATAAGAGGTACAGAAAATGGATAGATGTATATTCAGACATTATTGCAAACCATATTATGTAGCGCATGAACCAAATATTTTTCTCCATCTGGTAATTATTTAATTATAAATAAATAACTGTTGTTGCAACACACCCCAAAATCTCCTCCAAAAGAAAAGAAAACATTTTGAATAATAAAACAATATATTTTTAATGTGCTTAATGGCCTATAATATACAGTGAGATTTGATCACATTATCTTTTAAATTCAGGTTTAGTCCGCAGAGCTTTGGTTCTCAAAGTGGGGTTCTGGGACAGCCAGGAGTTTTTGAATGTTGGAAATCATAATCTTTTACTATTAAAGTTGTTACAGTTCTTATAGTATGTATTACACACACACATATATATATATATATATATATATATATATATATATATATATATATATATATATAGTTTTCATAGTTTTCACTTACAGACACTTCAGATGGCCTTGTGATTGTGTAATTGCATGATTGTTGTGCTTCTGAAGTTTTTTTATTGGAAAAGTGCAGTCTTGCTCTAATGTTCTTTTTAGACAGTAAAGGCTTTTTCCTGGTACGCCAGGAAATGTAGCTCATGCAGGTCATTACATTTCTAATAAATAAGATTAAACTATAGAGCACCATGTGTATAAGATATTTGGACAAAAAGGTAATTTTTAGATAAGCAGGTCCCAGTTTCATGATAATTAAAAAAGATAACTGTTTCTTAGCCATCCACTGTGACGTGTAACCTGCAGTGGGATTATGTACGCTAAAAATAACCACATCAAAGATGTAAAAAGGCAGTGTTTTTTTTTTCAATTAAACACAAAAAATATTGCCTACCAACAATAAAAAATATTAACAGTGATAGGTTTGATTGTACAGTCCAGATGATTAATTTACATTACAATTAATTTAATTTACATCACTATATATTGATATCCTACATTATAATACAGAAAGCACAAGATTGGCAGGGTGAAGTTCATGGAAAGCACTTTGTGTGTGTGTGTGTGTGTGAGAGAGAGAGAGAGAGAGCGGACAACCTACATGAAACATAGTATTATCATCATTATAAAAAAGAAAAAAAAATAGTGGCTTTATTTTCCATTTGATATCAGATACTTTTAGGTTTTTAGTAGAGATACACTGATACTAAATTTCTCAGTCGATATCAATAACCGATTATTCAGTGATATTCACCGATACCGATAACCGATACTAATAGTTCTGCCTGAAAAATTGCCTTTATCGGCTGATACCGATTATTGGCTGATGCATCGGTGCATCTCTAGTTTTTAATCAAGTTGACCTATGCTACCTGCATCCTTTTCATCACTAAAAGAAGAGAGGAGGAGAGTAGAGAAAACAGGGGAAACGAGGAGAGAGACAGACAAAGAGAGGCAGCCATACACAAGACATTGTGCCCAGGGGCCTCTGAATTCTTAATCTGGGCCAGGGAAGGACATTACCGTTGTCTTCTCTTATTTGTTGTTTTTATGTTGTAATGAATGTGAAACGTTCTCCAGTTTTGATGCAATATTTTAAAAATATTTTTATTAAAAAATAGGACATTGCCTTAGCAGACACATGTTACTATTACTATATGACTCAAATGCTGTGGACTAATAATACAGATGCTGCTGAAAAAAAAGCTCAGATAGTTTCTTTTTTCTTTTTTTTTCTTTTTTTTTTTTTTTAAATCCTGGGCCGTATGCCATATTTCTAATGGCTTTAACATACACTGATCAGCCATAACATTAAACCCACCAAGCAAACATTAGATCCTCTTTCAAACAGTGTCTATTAATAAAGGTGACACACTCTATCAAATGACATATAAAATTTACATTTGGTAGTAATTTTTATAATTTAAATTAGCAAAAAAAAACAAAAAAAAAACAACAGATCAGTCACATGGAAAAAGTAAGTACACCTCTACATTTATCACACCTTCAAATCAATAAAATTAGCATCAGATGTTATTAGTTATTAGTTATTCATCAGTGATTAGAACCTGCTGAGAGAATGCAGGTGGAACCTGTCTTATTTAAACCACACACATCTAGTGTCTGGTGTTCCCTTTGTTATTGAGGTGTGTGGCGTCATCATGCCAAGATCTAAAGAGTTCTATAAGGCCTTCAGAAAAGGTTGTGGATGTCTATGAGTCTGGCAAGGGATTTAAAAAGATCTCCAAATTATTTATCATACGGCATTCCACTGTAAGTAAAATAATCTACAAGTCTTGCCAGACTCATAGGCATTCACAACCTTTTTTCTGAAGGCCTTACAGAACTCTTTAGATCTTTGCATGATGTTACCAAATGCAAAGGGAACACCAGACACCAATTATGAGGGGGGTATAAATAAGACCGGTTCCACCTGCACTCCCTAAGCAGGTTCTAATCACTGGCACCCAATCTTGAACACTTAATTGTATTTTTATGGATATGAAGGTGTGATAAATATAGGGGTGTACTTACATTTTCCATGTGAGTGATTTTTTTTTCTTCATTTAAATTGTGAAAATTACTACAAAATGTTAATTGTATGAGTCATTTGATAGAGTGTATCAACTTTATTAATAGGCACTGTTTCAAAGAGGATCAAATGTTTGCTTGTCCAAATATGTCAAAATAAATGGGGTGTACTTATTTTTCCACATGACTGTAGCTAGTATACATCAGAATGAAATGTCATTTCTCCAGGACCATGGTGCAACAAAGAACAGTATGCAAGACTACATAAAGTGCACTACACAAAAGTGTGAGATGAGTGCAGGAAAATACAGTGGGGGAAATAAGTATTGGACGCGTCAACATTTTTTTCAGTAAATATATTTCCAATGAGGTTATTCACATGAAATATTCACCAGACATCAGTATTAACTCAAGAAATCTGGAAATATAACAAATTCACAACATTAAAGTCCGTAAATAAAGTTATGTGTAATAAAATGGAATGACACAGGAAAAAAGTAGTGAACACACTGAGAAAAAGCAGTTCTCCAAGGCAAGGTAAGGCAAGGAACCAGCTGAAATCCATCCGTAATTATACCCCCTATCTGTGCAAATTATTATCAGCTAGTTTAGTAAATTGATGGTCTATAAAAAAGGCTTTTCATTACCAAGGTGTCACACAAGAAACATCTCAGGATGGCTAAAAGCAAATAGCTCCCCCAAGACCTTCGCAACCTTATTGTTGCAAAACATATTGATGGAATTGGATACAGACGTATTTCACAATTTCTGAATCCTCCAGTAAGCATCATTGGGGCCATTATCTACAAGTGGAAGCAACGTCACTCTGTCATCAACTGGCCACGCTCCTAGCAAGATTTCAGACTAGAGAGTCAGAAGAATAGTCCGAAGAGTAGCCCAAGAGCCAAGAGCTCCAGAAACACTTGGAGGCAGCAGGTGCCATTGTCACTGAGAAAACAATAGGCAATGCACTCCACTGCTCACACTCACCCCGCAAGACTCCATTACAAAAGACAAGGCATGTTGAAGCTTGGTTAAAGTTCGATACAACTCATTTGGACAAGCCTATGAAATACTGGGAGAGTGTAGTCTGGTCAGACGAGAGCAAAATTGAACTTTTTGTCTGTCATACTGTACATCATGTTTGGAGAAGGAATGGCACTGCACATCACCCTTAAAACACTATCCCAACAGTGAAGTTTGGAGGCGGAAGCATCATGGTGTGGGGCTGTTTTTCATCGCATGGTACTGGCAGACTTGAACGATGATGGAACGTTGAATGGAGCCCTTTACCGGGAGATTATTGAGAAGAATCTGATGACATCCACTAGGATGATGAAGATTAGACGTGGGTGGACCTTCCAGCAGGACAAGGATCCAAAGCATACAGCAAAGGAAACTCTCAACTGGTGTCAGAGAAAGAAAATCTAAGCATTAGAATGACCCAGTCAATCACCTGACTTGAATCCAATTAAACAAGATTTAAAGACAATATGTTTAGAAGAATGGGCCAAAAATCACACCTGAATACTGCAGCCGATTAATTTCTTCATACAGGAAACATATTGAAGCTGTCATTACAAACAAATTCTTCTTCACTAAGTATTAAATAAGTTTCAGTATGCATGTTCAATACTTTTTTCCTGTATCATTCCACTTTATTACACAGAACTTTATTTATGGACTTTAATGTTGTTATTCTTTATATTTCCGGATTTCTTGATTTAATACTGATGTCTGGTGAAAGTTTCATGTGAATAGCTGTCATATTACAGCAAATCAGCGACTCTGTTTCCCAGAATGCACCACCAACGACAAACATGGCCGAAGAGGACTACACTTCCCATTTACACTTGACATCACACCACGCATAAAAGAGACTGTTTGAACACAATGTCTTTGCGAAGTATACGCTCAGTTGCTTTTGTCTTTCTTCTAACCAAGCCTTTCTAAGTGTTGATATTCTGCTTTTTGACTTTGTTTACTCTTTTGACCTCTATTCTCTGCCTAGCCTAGTTTATGCCTGTTTGCCTGATCATATGACCCTTGCCAGTTTAACATTGTGGAATTTGGAATTAGCCATTTCGACTTGTTGTTTTTGGATTAAACTACATAACACTTGCTTCTGTCCGTGCCTCCTTTACGTGACAGAATACTGCGCCTTCTTATGGAAGCAGCAGGTAGGCCGGAGTGGCGACAAGCCGTTGACACCCACGGACGGCTCATGGGCGCTCACCACCAACAGCTTGCCTATCTGACTGAGCAGGTCACTCGTCTCTCCCAACACATGCCGGTTGTCATGCCAACTCATACCCCTTTTCCTTCGATACCAGCACCGGAGACATATTCTGGGGATCCTGCACAATGCACGGGTTTTCCCCTGCAATGCTCCTTGTCCTTCGCCAGCTATCCCGGCACGCTGGAGACACGTAAGGTCACCAACTTTATGGAGCTTTTAACCAGTAATGCTCTCACCTGGGCAACAGCAGTGTGGGAGCAAGGCGGTGAGCCCATCTCCTCTTATGAACAGTTTACGGGACTGTTCATGCGTGTCTTTAATTACACTCCTGATGGCAAGGAAACCGGAGAGGTGCTCCTGACCATTTCTCAAGCCTCACGACGTGTTGTAGAATATGCCCTCGAGTTCCGGACCATCGCTGCAAGGAGTGAGTAGAACGAACCAGCTCTCAAGATGGTGTTTTGCAATGGACTTAACCAGGAATTAGTGACAGAGCTGGCCTGTCGGGATGATCAACTCACCAATGAAGCTGGGGTGTGCATGGCTCAGCGTGGAGGAGAGAGAGCGGCACCATCGAGAGTTTCTCTGCTTTTACTGCGGAAAAAAGAACCATCTCAAACCCCGAGGACTGGTCCAGATTCCTTCCCTGGGCCGAGTACGCCCAGAACTCCCTACGTCATTCAGCCATGCGCCTCATCCCGTTCCAGTGTGTTTTAGGCTACCAGCCACCTCTGTTTCCATGGAATGCCAACCCCACTGACTCCCCATCTGTAGACCAATGGTTCCAAAGGAGTGAACAAGTTTGGGCAAGTACACACCAATGTCTTGTACAAACCTCACGCAAATACAAACAAAAGACTAATCGTCATCGCAGTGAACAACCCCAATACCAGCCAAGTGACAGAGTCTGGCTCTCCTCCAAAGATCTCAAGCAACCATTTCCTTGCAGGAAGCTCATCCCAAGATACATTGGACCATTCAAAATCATCAAACAGATCAATGAAATCACGTAGAAACTGGACTTGCCTAGACACAGCTGCATAGCTCCGTCATTCCACGTCTCATCTTAAATCAGTCATCCCCGGCCCACTAGCCACTGTGCCACTCGACGCCCCTCCTGCTCTGTTAGACATTAATGGGCAGCACCATACCTGGTGAAGAACATACTTAACTCCAGGCGCAGAAGGGGTATGCTAGAATACCTCATTGAATGGGAGGGATACAGGCCGGAGGAACAGTACTGGGTGCCTTTTCAAGACATATTAGATCCTAATCTATATAGAGATTTTCATGTCCTACATCCAGAATATCCAGGACCACGACCCGTTGGCAGACCCAGAAAGAACTCTGCTACCAGAGTGAGCCCTTCCAATAGCCTTATTGGAAATATATTACTGAAAAAAATGTTGACGTGTCCAGTATTTATTTCCCCCACTGTAGATACAAAGGGCAGTGAATACACAGAACATGGGCTGTAAACTTTTAACTATATTGTAGTTTATCAGCAATAAGCATAGCAGCAATATTGGCAGCAAAAATTTGTTACATAATAAAAGTGACTGATGCAGCTTTGTAAGGTGCAGGTGTGCAATGTTTTTGAGTGATACTAGGTTAGGTGTTTGACTAGCCCTGGTAAGCATTGAGAGGCAGCAGGGTGTTGAGTAATCTGACTGCATCAGGGAAGAAAGTATTGCAGAGTTTGCTGGTGTGGTATGGATGCTCCTGTAGAGTGCTGTGAAAAAGTATTTGCTGATTTCATCTGTTTTTGTCTATATCTCATACTACATTGTTTCAGAAATTAAAACAAAATTTAAGATAAAACATACGCAACCTGAGTAAATATAAAATACAGTTTTTAAATGATAGTGTTATTTATTGAAGCAAAAAAAGTTATCCAATATCAACTGGGCCTGTGTGGAATTGTATTTGCCCCCATAGTTACAAATTCCACAAATCTATAAAACTGCATTCATAATAGAGTTCAGCTGGACTGCACACAACCAGGCCTGATTACTGCAAACCCTGTTCAATCAAATCAACACTTAAATACAACTTTTTCAACAGCATGAAGTTGGTTAAAAGGTCTTAGCCAGTAACACACTATGCCAAAGAAATTCCAGAAGTGATGAGGAAGAAGGTGGTTGAAATACATCAGTCTGGGAATGGTTACTAAGCTATTTCAAAGGCTCTGAGACTCCAAAGAACCACAGTGAGAGTCATTATCTCCAAATGGAAAAACTCAGCACAGTAGTGACCCTTACCAGACATGGCCAACCTTCCAAAAGTCATCCAAGAGCACAGCAACGACTCATCCAAGAAGTCACAAAAGAGTCAAGGACAACATCAAAGGAACTACAGGCCTCTCTTGCATCAATAAAGGTCACTGTTCATGACTCCACTATCAGAAAGACACTGGGCAAAAATGACATCCATGGAAGAGTGGCGAGGTGAAAACCAGTGCTAACCCAGAAGAACATTAAGACTCATCTGAATTTTGCCAAAAACACCTTGATCATACTCAAACCTTTTGGAAGAATGTTCTGTGGACTGATGAGTTGAAAGTGGAACTGTTTGGAAGACAGGAGTCCTGTTACATCTGGCATAATCCAAACACAGAATTCCACAAAAAGAACATCATACCTATGGTCAAGCATGGTGGTGGAAGTGTGATGGTGTGGGGATGATTTGCTGATTCTGGGCCTGGGCAACTTGCAATAATTGAGGGAAACATGAATTCTGCTCTCTACCAGAAAATTCAAAAGGAGAATGTCTGGTCCATAAATTGACACTCAAGCGCAACTGGATTATGCAGCAAGACAATGATCCAAAGCATAGGAGTAAATCATAGTTATAGAAGTAACTTAAAGACTGATCTCCAGTTATTGGAAGTGTTTGGTTGCAGTTATTGGTGGCACAAACAGATTTTAAATTTAAGGGGGCAATTAGTTTTTCATGGGTGATAGGTGTTGGATAACATTTTTTGCTTTAATAAAAAATTAATAAAATAAAAACCATACTGTCTGTTTACTTTGCCTTTGTGTTATGTTGTGTTTCATTTGAAGATCTAAAACTATTAATATACATTGTTACGGTACCGCTGGCAGATGGCGCTGTGGCAACAACGTGCACGAGCAGCTTGAGAACACACAAGTGCACGTGATTGAAGGGCGCATGGACACTAAAGCTAGGTTAAGTGTTGCCAGCTGTCGGCAATCAAGAGATTGTTTACTTAAACCCCTTGCGGTGCTGCGCACATCGTGCGGCATTAAAGCATTAAAGTATTGAAGTATTGAAGAATTAATGTAACGTCCCGTAAAGCAACGTAGTTTCCACAGAGTACGGCTGCCGAACTCCCACTGGAAACGCCTGGATGGGGAGACTACCCGCTGCTGTTCCTGTTCCACAGCCAGGTGTACTTTACCAGCCTGGCACCCCCCAAGCCTACCAAGAAACAGTGGCTGGCTTCCTAGCATCCCGGTTTTATGGCCCGGCCCGAGATTGGGCAGAGCAGATGGCCCGTTCAGGGTCCAGTGCCCTCTACGTCGTCACCTAGTTCTCTGAACTTTTTCTGAAGGAGTTCTCACAGCCGGGGCAATCAAACCGCCTGGAGGTACTGGAGAGGGGATTCGAAGTGATGGACAAGGAGGACTGGCCATTCCATCTCTATTACGCATGGCTGGACTGGACAGAAGCAGCAGCTTCGCTTCAGGTTCTGGTCGACGTGGTGGAGAGGACGTCTAGATCCATGTCTGAGGGCTGCGAGAGGGAGACCAAGCTGCCCTATCTGCAAAAAATTGGGTCTCCAGGAAACATTCTACTGCTCAAACGAATGCTTCAAGAGCTTCTGGCGGGAGCATAAGAAACTACACCGGAGAGGCCGTGCGGAGCTCCAGCCCGAGGTTAACCTGGCGACCTCTGGGCCCCCGTCTGAGGTCAACTTGGCAGCCTCAGAGCTCCAGCCCGAGACTTACGGGGAGGTCTTAGCTCCGGAGCTCCAGCCCGAGGTTAACCTGGCGACTTTGGAGCTCCAGCCAGAGAACCGTGGGGAGGTCTCTGCCACTGAGGAAGCACTCCCGCTGCCCCGTCCTGCCGAGGAAGCTGTCCCGCTGTCCTGTCCTGCCGAGGAAGTTGTCCCGCTGTCCTACCCTGCCGAGGAAGCTGTCCCGCTGTCCTGTTGTGCTGTCTCACAGAGGACGTCCCTCTGAGCTCCAGCCCTGCAGAGGATGTCTCTCTGCTTTCCTGCACCGCTGAGTACGCTGCTCTGTTTGACAGCTCCGCTGAGTACGGCATTCCATTTGTCTGCCCTTCTGAGTACAGTGCTCTGTTTGCCTGCGCCGATGAGGACGTCACTCTGTATTCTTGCTCCGCAGAGGAAGTCAATCAGCCTTCCAGTCCCGCTGGGGACGTTGCCCAGCCTTCCAGTCCCGCTGGGGACATCGCCCAGCCTTCCAGTCCCACTGAGGATGTCGCCCAGTGTTATAGTCCCGTTGAAGAAGTCGCCCAGCATTCCAGTCCCGCTGAGAACGTCACCCTGAGCTTCAGTCCCACTGGGGGTGGTGCTCCGCCTGTCTGCTGCCCAGGGCCCAGGACCCCCGTTGGAGGGGGGTTTGCCTTTGGAGGGGGGTTCTGTTACGGTACCGCCGACAGATGGCGCTGTGGCAACAACGTGCACGTGATTGAAGTGCGCGTTGAAGTGCGTCCCGTAAAGCAACGTAACGTCAAGCCAAGTAAAGTAAAGAGGAGAATGGACTAACAGAGAGGACGATGGAATGTATAATGATGAGAGTTAAAGGAGGACTGTTTGAGTTAAGTTTCACGCTCTTTGCTTGAGTTGGAGTTTTATGTTTAGCTCTGGTTTCCTGCCTCCTCGTGTGTTTATTTAAGAGGCACAATAAAGACTGCTCACCTGCGCTTACTTCCTGTCTCCAAGTCCTGTTTTGTAACATACATAAAAACAGAAGAAATCAGGATGGGGAAAATATATTTTCACTGCACTGTACCTTTGCCATAGGGTGAAGAGTCCATGAAAAGTGTGAGATGGGTTGTCTGCAAAAGTGGAAGCTTTGTGGGTGCAATGGTTGTTGTGTGAGTTGTCAATACTGGGTAGAGAGACTCCGATGATCTTTTCAGCTGTTCTCATAATTTTTTGGTCTTTCAGTCTGAGACTGTGCAGTTCCCGTAACACACAGTGAGACAGCTGGTCAGAATGCTCTTTATCATCCCTCTGCAGCAGGTGGTGAGGATGATATGGGGAGTTCAGCCTCTCTTCAGCCTCCATAGGATGTGGTGTTGATGTGCAGTGGTGAGTGTTCTACTCGGGTCCTCCTGAAGTCAATAATTATTTCTTTATTCTTATCAACATTAAGAGAGAGATTATTGTCTCTACACCATGCCATCTGGTTCACCTCCTCTCGGTACGCTGACTCATCATTGTTACTGATGTGGCCTACAACCGTAGTGTCATCTGCAAACTTGATGATGTGTTTTGAACTGTACTTTTCAGCACAGTCATGAGTCAGCAGGGTAAATAGCAGTGGACTGAGCACACTGCCCTGGGGAGTGCCCCAGTTCAGTGTGATGGTGCTGGAAGTAGGGTTGCTGATCCTGACAGACTGGGGTCTCTCAGTCAAAAAGTCCATAATCCATTTGTAGAAGGAGGTGTTCAAACCCAACAGTCTCAGCTTTATCAGTTTCTGTGGCATGATTGTGTTGAATGCTGACTGAAGTCTAGATGGGTCAGAAAAAGGTGGATGGTAGCAGATATAGTGTTCTCTGTTGAGCAGCTGGGATGGTAGGCATATTTTAATGGGTCCAGTGTGGTGGTTGCAATAGGCCGGAAGTCATTCAGGCATAGTACAGATGATTTCTTTGACACAAGCATGATGGTGGTCATCTTCAAGCACACAAGGACAACTGCTTGACCCAGGGAACTGTCGAACATGTCTGTGAGGACATCAGCGAGATGATCAGCACATTCCCTAAGCACCCGGCCAGGTATATTGTCATGACCTGCTGTTTCCATGGGCTAATATTCACATTTTTATAGTTGCTAGTCTGACAAATAAAGTGACTGTTTGGTTTAATTTTTAACATGGGTGTTAAATTAAGGTGAAATAGGTCTGAGAGCTTCGGTGGAAATATTGATGCCAAGGTATCGTATAAGACCAAAAACTCTGCGGACACCTGACCGTGACACCCATATGTGCTTCAGATTTTCAGATTTTGCTACCATAATAAACTCCATTCTTCACCAAAAGCTTTCCACCAGATTTATGAATGTGGCCATTGTGAATTTTGCCATTCAACCATAAGAGCATTAGTGAGGTCAGACGAGGAGATGTGGGGCACAGTCAATCATTCTAGTTTATACCAAAGGTGTTGAGTGGGGTTGAGGTCCGGCTCTGTTTAGGCCACTCAAGTTCTTCCACTCCAACCTTGGCACACCATGTCTTCATGGACCTCGCTTTGTGCACAGGGGTGTTATCATGCTAGACCATTGGTGTGATGGTCAGGTGTATATAAACTTTTGGCCATATAGTGTACAAAATATTATCAGTGTAATTGATGATAGGAATTGATGATAGTTCAGTTGCATGGTCTTACTGATTTCCCAATTCCAAGATTATAGATTGTGACCAATAAAATAATTTGATAGTTTGGAGAATTCATTTATAAGTGTTGGGTATTGTAAATTAAACAGTATTTTGTCTGCAGAAAGACTGATTTTATGCATTGAATGTGATTATTTTAATACCTGTAATATTGTGATTTTTTTTCTTATTGCTGCAAGCAAGGAAGGGACAGTGGATAGTTGTCAGTTCTCTGTAGTATAAAACTTTGTGATGTGATCCTATTGGCAGTGACTGTGGTCATTGGTGATTTGTATAGTGTTTTATCCACGGAATGAACAATTGTCAAAAGACAATTTTGTGAAGGGTTGCAAATAAGAAATTCAATTCCCTCTGTTGAAAGCCTTTTCTGTATCTGGAGATGTGGAGTTTTTTTTTTTTTTTGTCATTTCCTATTTGAGATGTTTATTAATTTAAACAGTCTGCAATAAACAGTCTCCTTTGATAAATCCAGTTAATTCTTAATGGATTATATGTGGAGTGACTGTTTCAGTTCTGGTAGCCATTGCCTTCATAATTTTGATGTCCATATTGATGAGTGAGAGAGAGAGTGGTAACTAGAGGGAAGAGTTTTTTCCAGGGGGTAGTGGGGGTAGTGGACGTAGTGCATTTTTTTGTGTAACCTCTGGTGGCATATTTATAAATTGTGGTAAGATTGACAAATGTTAATAAAAAACATCCAGAAGTTCTGGCATTTTGTTTTTGGCGTCTTGGTGTTTTGTTTTTTTTTGATCAGTGATAAATTTTGGAAGGTCATTGTTTTCCAGGAACTGTTGTTTATGTTTTTTTTTTTTTAAGTTAGGGTAATGATCTGGAGTGTATAATTTATTATAAAATGCGCGAAATTTTTTTTATTATTTATTTATTTATTTTTGTGTGGTGATTATATTGTTTCTCCTTTAGTGTTTTTAATTGCTGGACTAGTGATTTTTTTGGTTTCATTTATAAGGTTTTCCAAGCATTTATTTAGATTGGCAAGATTTATTGTTATATATGAAATTATTGCATTTGTAGGCATATTTATTTGAATAGCTTTAATTGTTTTCTTTTTCTTGTTCTTTCTTTTTCTTGAATGTTGAATATTATATGTAAGGTGGTGAGATTTCAGATGAGTTGTTTGTTTGTAAGAAGTTGGTCCATTCATTCTTATGTATACTTCAAAAAGCCTAAAGCGGATAAGGGGAATTGAATGGACCCAAGTAGATGGATGACATGTTACTATGTTGTGCAACATGTTTCTACAAGTCAAATAGTGTTCAATGCAGGAAGTAAGTAAAGAGGAGTTACTATTGCTATTACTAAGCCCCAGAAACTGAAAATGGTGAGTGGTCAATACTGTTGTCTGCCTTGTATGCATCTATCCATGGTTAACTTCTTTGAGGCATATAGCAGTAGTAACAGGTATATCGTTTGTCAACTTGAGAGCATTTGATACTGCCATTTTGCCTTTTAGGCATCTTAACTGTCTAAACATCTCTGAGTCATATAGCCACTTTAGCTTAATCTCCTCATCACCTACTTCAGCACATACATAATTAGTTTGCAGCCTCTGAGGCAAATAGCAATAGCCACATATTTTAATAGAATTGGTTGTGGTTGGCTTTGACTTTAGCAGGAATTGCACTTCCTTTGAAGAAATGCTGCCCTTCAATCCTTCCTTAGGGCCAAAAACACTGTTGTGTGTTTAAAAGTGACATGCGTTAATGTGAGGATTGTAATGGGATAAGCATCCCAGATATTTACATGGTCAGGTTGGGAGGTAAAATATATAATTGTAATTTTTAATTTTAAATTAATTTTTTTAATTTGCTATTTTAGTAACATACTGCATTAGAATTATACACTGCAAAAGACCATCTAACTGTAATCAGGGGTTAAACTGGGATTTTGAAATTGGGAACGATACATCCTCCACTGGTACAGTTCAGTACCAGTAACAGAACAGTTCAGTTGATGTGTATTGTATGGAGATCCTCACATTGATATTGTAGAAATCTAATTTCAACAAACTGTAAATACACCATCTGTTTCTGAACAAACAGCTTGATTTAAATACAAACAATTGGATGGCCAAACATATTCTAGCCTATTCTGAACAAAGATACAACAAAACCTTTAAAGTGCATATACACAGAACTTAGCAGTTACATTGATTGCATAAATACTTTCTACAAGGCATTCCACTATAAAGCAATGAAACCCTGTATTATGTAATCTTTATTATTACCAACATTATGCCATGCTATGATTTAGACTTCCATCAGCTAATAGTACAGAACAGCTCCACTTGCTGTTCACATCAACTAAAGGTGCAGCTCCATTAACATGATTCCTGTTAATTTAACCCTGGCTATTATGCATTATCCCTTATATAATTTTGAATAGGGTATTGTGAGAGAGGCAGAAGGCCAGTGAGCAGTTAGCCTGGTCATGAAGCAACAGTCCATGACTAATAAACCCATAAAGTGACTGCCATCTAATGAACTAAAATCACTACCTAATTGGAATCAGGTAAATGGCTTCACTAAAAAATATATGTATCTATTTTCTGGGAAAACAGTAGCAGTTATTTTTCTCTCTTCTGTTTTATCTCAAGTCAAATTGGTCTGCTTTTTGTCTCTTTCATCATTTTAGCTCTGTCATTGCAGCATATATTCCGTAAGGAAAATGGTATCACTCTCCTTGCTCTCCTGGGCTTAAAAGCATTTATTCCAGGCCACAAAATCACAGCTCTAGTGTAGTAAAGCACAGTTTTTATTTTTACCTGGAACGTTTTGTTGCATGTCACTAGCATCTATCAACTATGTAATTGAGTCACTCAGGTACATTGCATTTAATTAAACAGTATAACCAAGCACTCACTCAATCCAGCTGCAACACTAGGCTTTAAAGGTGGTTCATTGAAAACAATTACAAAAAGGTGACTCATTTCCTCCATACATGAACAAGGTGAAAAGATTTCACAGCATAAGACAATATATGGACCATGGTTTTAAACATGTTTAGCTGAGGAGTGGATGAGTTAATTTAAGAGCTACAGTGACACATCAGTTCTTTTGTATGGCTATGTTTGCAGTCTTGGCTACGCCGGGAAAGTATTTTGTTCACATTTGGACTGTGTAGCGTGGCCTAATCATCCATCCGTCCGTCCTTGGCAAAAATATACAAATAAGTCTGTAAACATAAGAAAAAAGGCACATATTGTCCACAGTCACTCACTGATAAACATCAGGTAATTATCTAAGCAGTCAATAAAGTAAAGCTGAACAAGACACTGAGTTAAGCCACTGCAAGAACTCCCTCAGTACCCTTTCCAGGCATGTTCTCTTCCTTACTGTACATGGCATTTCAGGTTTGAAGTTATTTGAAATTGTTTGACAAATGTTATTATGCCTATATGCATTGCCATATTATAATTGATATTATGGTTTATTAATATTCATATTGTAAGTTGGTCTTTGCCACCTTTTAATATTGTAGTAAAACTGGCTGCTTTGTGACTGGACTTTTTAGCACTATTGAGTATTACTGAGTATTATTAGTGCTTACTAATTCCTACATGTGTTTCTGGTCATTTGGTAAAACTGTGGCATTGGTATCACTATTCACTTTTCAGCTCCTCTGACAGTCTGTCTAGATTGTACTGTTTCACTTTTTTGGTTAAAATATGTATAACCTTGTGCCAAACTGATGAATGTAAATGTTTTGTACTGGGATCTGAATGTTTGAACAGCAATGGTTATATCTATCCATCCATCCATCTATTTTCTGTACTGCTTATCCTTCACAGTGTTGCAGGGAGCCTGGAGCCTATCCCAGGGAACTCAGGGCATGAGGCAGGGGACACCCTGGACAGGGTGCCAACCCATCACAGGGCACAATCACACACCCATTTGCACACTATGGACAATTTGGATATACTAATCAATGTACAACCCACGTCTTTGGACTGAGAAATGAAACTGGAGTACCTTGAGGAAACTCCTGAAGCGTGGGAAGAACATTCAAACTCTGCATACACAGGGCAGAGAAAGGAATCAAACCCCAAACCCTGGAGGTGTAAGGCAAACATGCTAACCACTAAGCCACCATGCCCCTGGTTATTTAATTCAATTAAATTAAATTTAGTATAGTGCTTTTTACAGTGGATATTGGATGTTTTACATAAATATATCAATTTTAAATGTATAAATTGAAATTTAATTTTAAATCTTGTATCTATTCTTTTATAAAACTATTAGCCCCATTTGTTAGAAATACATGAAGAGGCACAAACACTAAATGCTTTGTTCTAAACACAATGGTTTCTCATGATTACTTTGACTTTTATTTGAAACCTGCCAATACAACTACACTAAGTATTCATATCCTTTTAAATGAAATTAATATGACAAAGAAATTTAATTTAGCAACAATTTGGTGTATATTAATACATTAATATTGAAAAAAACCAAACAACCAAAAATAAAATATAAATTATTCTGAATGTGATATAAATATTCTCTAACTTTACAGCTATTTCATTTAATCTGAACAGTTTCAGACCCTCTCAGTTATAGTAATATTTTTGTGTCTATTTTGCAGTATGTTTTGTTGTCTTATTGCAGGGTTTGCCCATGCATTTTTAACACTGTGGAAAACAATATATAATATAATATACATAAAATAGTGGTACATTTTCATTTTCTCCATTTGAAAACCAGGGGGAATACAAACATTTGCCTGCAGCTGTATACAATATAATTTATGTATATTATCTAATTTCTGAACCATGTGGATTCTATTAGGTACACACGCGCTGCATAAAGGGAATGCACACAGATTCCTATTGAGGTGATGGAAGGTTGGCAGCATTTCTTAATTTCGGCTGCAGTATTTACCTCCAGGACTGTGGAAACAGCTGAATACATAAATAGTTTTAATGAATCTAGGGGACAATATAACACAATATTTCTAATGTGACAAGGGAAACTTTTAGAAAAAAAATTGTAGCTGCAAGCAAATTCTGTTGCATTCTTTCATTCTTGCGCTCATTGAACTGTCTATCCATCTGCTTATGCTCATGCCTTAAGATTTATACTGTTGACATATGGATTGATTGATTGTCTTTCCTTCACAGTTAATTGCCTTTCCTTCTTAAATCCTAATTTTTCTTTCCATTTGATGTCTAGATTTTATTTCTCATGTCCGTTAATAAGCATCTGGCCTTTATCAGTATTGCAAATATGTGTTATCTGCATTCTTTTAACCCCTCAGACTTCTTAAGGCATAATCAGTACTACGAAATATTTAGTAATAACACTGAAATTAATGTGTAGTTACAGGAGTCAGGACTGTAAATCTGATATGTCCTGGACATTTAAAGGGTTAAAAAGGAAAAATGTCACAGTCATATATCTGTGTATACAAGTATAAGTGTGTGTGTTTGTTCATTTGTGTATGTATTTTTGACACCTTGCTTCTCAGCCCACATTCATTAATAGCCTAAATGAAAACTGTGTTTGTGGGGTGTATGAAGATATTAAATAATTCAACAAAATCTACAATTAATTAATTAACTAATTAATTAATTAATTAATTAATTAATTAATTTACCTTTAGTGAATAATTTATAAAGTCAGAGCAGATAAAAGGAAATTATATTTTTGCATTGGCAACAGAAGTAACAGACACTCAGTGCATCACTAAGACTGTCCTGTCACTGCTTGGAAAACTTACCTTTCACCTGGACAAATACACAGGGCACTGTGTAGGCAGAGGAGGAGCCTCTTAATGCTGACCACTGCACAACAATATATTGTGGACTGCACGCGTTTTACACTCAGGACTGTCTTCAGGTGTCATGTTTGCACAATTATTATGATGCTAATGTTGCTCCTGGCTGCTGCACTGTGTACTTACTGTTGTTGCTCAAAATTGTTGGAATTATTGTTGAAACTGAAGATCAGTCTTACACCTTTGTCTTAAAATTGTTGTAATATATGTTAACCAAGAATTGATTGAAAGGCAATTATGTTGACTGGACTGAAGTATCCTCTGCCCTTCAACTACATTCAGTGTCATCAAACAATTATGTCAACAAAAATTTTTGTCTTTTCTAGTGTAGGTTTGAGAAAGCTATTTTAAGATTTTTCAGTGCCTCCAATATAATCTTGAAAACGTTTCTGTAAAACATGATAGCCCCATTATGTTATGTGAACTTATTTCTTCCCTTTAACTACAGATATCATGACAAGTGTTAATATTATTTTAGACAGTTTTAGATATTGAACTCAAGTTAATAAATTTTCAAAAATGAAAGTAATCCATTTCTTGACTTGTAAAACTTATAAAAACGTAACTTTTTGAGTAACATCAAAAAGAATCTTGAGTATCTTCAAGTTGAGTTTACTCATGTTTTTAAGGCAGCAGGTGAACTTTCATTTCCAAGTTTAACCACCTGAAATGTTTTATAGTGTACTGTCATCCAATAGATTTTTTTTTTTATCAGTTCTGTAATCTTTGATTTTTTAAAATAGATTTTTACATGTAAAAATCATGATCAGTACATGTATTAAATGTATTAAAGCAAGGTGGTGGGTAAAAGGCAGATATGAAATTCTTAGTTAGTGTTTCTCTGAGAACTCACTTTAATCTCTTCCAGTCAGGAATGTACAGTATTACACTACGGCTCTCTTCAAAGATTATGTGGTGGCTTTGAGTGATTTGGATGAAGGACATCATAATATACAGTATTTCACCTCCATTTTCAAGGTGCTATTGATCTCCAATGTGTCACAGAGCCAATGTGGGTTCTATTTATTAAGAATCAATTTGGGAAATGTCATGTCAACTGTACTATGTGTAAGAAAAGTTTGTTTGTTTTTTCTTTCCAAAAGCACTATGAGTCTGATGAGTCTTGATTTCATTTTTGTGCATGTAGGGTTCAGTGGCTTCTGCTGAAAAGATTCTTGTTATTTTAAGGGAAATATATTTTTATTAACAACAGGTGGACAAGGTTGGATAATATTATATGATGTGCTATTATGCAAGAGATCGAAAATAGTAGAAAAACTGACACAGACACACTGAGAGATGAGTATTCCCACAGGGCAACTGACTGTAGGGATGTATATTGAGTGTGATGTATGCGCAGCTGTAGCAGATTTAGTATTAAAGTATGACTATGACTGTATTAGTGCAGAGAGGGATTCATGCTTCTGGTAAAGAAGCGCCTCCGGCAGTGCCGTTATACTACTTAGCCCTGCACACACACACACACACACACACACACACACACACACACACACACAAAGTCTGTTTACATTTTTGTTATTTTATTTTATATAGTCTCTAGTGTGTATCTCTATTTTGGGGAAGTGGCCCAAAAACATCTCTGAATGTTAATGCCTGAAAGAGTGTGTGCATTGCCATATGTATAGTATGTGTGTACTCAGTTTGTACACTTGTGTGGGTATATGTGTTCCTTTTTGAGTAACTGATTCAAATGGCATAGAAAAATACACCCTCTGCTCCTCGATGGTTAAGCTTCACTACACCTGTCAGTGCAGGTCAGGCCCTCTAGCTCATAGGCAAGACAGTGTGGGCGAGTAGCCAGCCATTACATTGCAGTGCTGGAAGAATAACCTACAAATAGAATTTGCATCTCCTCACTCTGTGCCAACCTGGTTTCCTTAAAATGAAAACCTCAAGTTTCAGGAATGGTTTTACAGCTGATATTGCCAAGGTGACTGAGCAACCAGTATTTTGCTACATCTGCTATGACATATGCCACAGCTATTATTAGGTAAAGAAGAAGCTAAATCTGTCCTAAACTTGACCTGTTATGAGCCAAGTGATATCATTCACCTCAATTAAATGACCATGCCATTCATACCACATGTCTGTGGAATGATTGGGTGAAAGTCTACTTGATGAAGTCTACTTGCCTTGGTTCTGTGAAGCACAGCTCAATTATGTCACTATTTCACGTGGGTCTGAATTGCTCTCAGCTGCTAGCGGTTTAGACGCTGATCATCTCCGCATATATACCGCGCGCCTCCCAGCACACAACGCGGAAGATTAAATATTTATAGTTAGTTTAGCCCGTATCATAGTCATAGTCACGGTCCATGTTTAGAGTTAGTTCGCGCTGGATTATCCGCTTCCAGTCCCTCGTCATAGTTCGTTTCTTGTTTTGTTTATAGTTCGTTTCTTGTTTTGTTGATCGACCGTGTTTTCCGTGACCACGACCTAGATTCCTGCCTTGCCCCGTGTATGCCTGTTTGCCAATCGCCTGACCTCTTGCATGTTTATGGATTACGTTTTGGATCACGTTTTGGATTTGTCTGCCTGTCTCTCTTTCAAATAAACAACTGTTCATCCTGCACTTGCATCCATCCTATCTCTGCTCCGTCACGATTCGTGATAGAATCTTCCGCAAAAACATGGATGCATCAGGAGAATGGAGGAGACGCAGAACCCGGAAGTCGACGCCAACCGTCCCCGCTATGGACTCCGTCCACTTCCCACAATGGACATTTATGGAGCTTCCTGATCCATTTGACGGATTTTTCGGTGCCCCTGAATATTTTCTGGTAGACTGTCAATACTATTTCGCCAGCCTGTTAGACCCTAAGCCAGAGGAGAAGCAATGGCTCCGATTCATGTGGTCCCGGTTCTTTGGACCGGCCCGTCAATGGGTGCAGCTCAAACTGGATAAGAACTGTAGGAACCTGGACGGTGTAGAAAAGTTTGAGGGGGAATTCATGGTGCGATTCGGGAGTCCGGAGGCGAAGGACGAGCTAGAACAACTTCTCAGGGGGGTAAGTCTGGCAGGCGAACCTGCCCTGCCGTTTACCTACTACTACAGGCAACTTCACGCAGAGCTCAACTCTGAAGCCTCCAGTCCCTGAGATCCAGGTCAAGCCTCCAGTCCCTGAGATCCAGGTCAAGCCTCCAGTCCCTGAGATCCAGGTCAAGCCTCCAGTCCCTGAGATCCAGGTCAAGCCTCCAGGCTCTGAAGCCCAAGTCAAGCCTCCAGGCTCTGAAGCCCAAGTCAAGCCTCCAGGCTCTGAAGCCCAAGCCAAGCCTCCAGGCTCTGACGTCCAAGCCAAGCATCCAGGCTCTGACGTCCAAGTCAAGCCTCCAGTCCCTGAGGTCCAAGTCAAGCCTCACGTCCCTGAGGTCCAAGTCAAGCCTCACGTCCCTGAGGTCCAAGTCAAGCCTCACGTCCCTGTGGTCCAAGTCAAGCCTCACGTCCCTGAGGTCCAAGTCAAGTCTCACGTCCCTGAGCTCACGTTCAAGCCTGCTGATCCAGTTGACCAAGCTCTGCTCACGCCACAGTCTGCTGACACGCCCAGCCAAGATCTGATCACGCCCCAGTCTGCTGACACACCCAGCCAAGCTCTGCTCACGCCACAGTCTGCTGACACGCACCACCAAGTTCTGCTCACGCCACAGTCTGCTGACACACACAGCCAAGTTCTGCTCACGCCACAGTCTGCTGACACGCACAGCCAAGTTCTGCTCACGCCACAGTCTGCTGACACGCACAGCCAAGTTCTACTCACGCCACAGTCTGCTGACACGCACAGCCAAGTTCTGCTCACGCCACAGTCTGCTGACACGCACCGCCAAGTTCTGCTCATGCCCAAGGTTCACCTGGTGACCTCAGAGCCTCAACCTCCCTGTTCAGCTGCGGTCGTCGCTCAGCCTCCCTGTTCAGCTGTGGATGTCGCTCAGCCTCCCTGTTCAGCTGAGGTCGTCTCTCAGCCTCCCTGTTCAGCTGTGGACGTCGCTCAGTCTTCCTGTTCAGCTGAGGTCGTCGCTCAGCCTTCCTGCTCCATGGCAAATATCGTTCCCCCCTTCTGCTTTGAGGAGACCCACACTCCTCTCCCTGGCCGCACGGAGACCCACGCTCCTCTCCCTGGCCGCACGGAGACCCACGCTCCTCTCCCTGGCCGCATAGGAGACCCACGCTCCTCTCCCTGGCCGCACGAAGACCCACGCTCCTCTCCCTGGCCTTACAGGGGACTTCGCTCTGCCTTCCAGTTCAGCTGGGGACGTCGCTCCGCTTTCATGCTCCGACGAGGACGTCACCCTGCTAACCTGCTCTGCCGAGTACAGTGGTCTGTTTCCCTGCTCCGCCAAGGACGTCGCTCTGCCTTCATGCTCCGCCGAGGACGTCGCTCTGCCTTCATGCTCCGACGAGGAGGGCGTCGCCCTGCTTCCCTGCTCTGCTGAGTACAGTGCTCTGTTTCCCTGCTCCGCCGAGGACGTCGCTCTGCCTTCATGCTCCGATGAGGACGTCGCCCTGCTTCCCTGCTCTGCTGAGTACAGTGCTCTGTTTTCCTGCTCCGCCGGGGATGTCGCTCTGCCCTCATGCTCCGCCGAGGTCGTCGCTCAGCCTGTCTGCCCAGCTGAGGTCATCGCTCAGCCTCCCGGTTCAGCTGAGGTCGTCGCTCAGCCTCCCACTTCAGCTGAGGTCGTCGCTCAGCCTCCCTGTTCAGCTGAGGACGTCGCTCAGCCTCTCTGTTCAGCCGGGGTCGTCGCTCCGCTTCCCTACGCCGCCAAGAACACCGAGCAGTTTCCTGGCTCTGCTTGGGACATTCAGCCCAGGGGGCCGGGGCCGCCAATGAAGTGGGATGACTCATGGGGGGGGGGTTCTGTCACGATTCCCCCTTGAAGCAGCGTGCTCTAAGCGCGAATGCGCGAGCACCTGCTTTTCCGTTGTTGACTGTTATGACATCTGGACACGTGTGTTTTGTTTATGTTTCTGTCTCCTCCCTGTTCTGTCATTGGCTGGGATTTCACGTGGGCCTGAATTGCTCTCAGCTGCTAGCGGTTTAGACGCTGATCATGTCCGCATATATACCGCGCGCCTCCCAGCACACAACGCGGAAGATTAAATGTTTATAGTCATAGTCATAGTCATAGTCATAGTCATAGTCATAGTCATAGTCATAGTCATAGTCATAGTCATAGTCAGTTCGCGCTGGATTATCCGCTTCCAGTCCCTCGTCATAGTTCGTTTCTTGTTTTGTTTATAGTTCGTTTCTTGTTTTGTTGATCGACCTTGTTTTCCGTGACCACGACCTAGATTCCTGCCTTACCCCGTGTATGCCTATTTGCCAATCGCCTGACCTCTTGCATGTTTTGGATTACGTTTTGGATCACGTTTTGGATTTGTATGCCTGTCTCTCTTTCAAATAAACAACTGTTCCTCCTGCACTTGCATTCGTCCTATCTCTGCTCCGTCACGATTCGTGACAAATTACAGGATGGGAATTCTAGGATTGTACTAATATCATTAAATAGATTTGCAAGTCACAATTGATGAAGAATGACTTTTTTTTCTTTTTTTTTAAAATTAGATTTCTATTATATTAGATAATGCAACAACAACCCTAGAGTAATGTTTGGTCACATGCTTTAAATTAATTTTATAGCTTGATGTTTGTATCTAAGAACTGGGAAACAGGGTGTCTTCAAAGAGAACACATTCATTTTAATATATGATTCTATAGATTTTGTTATGTGTTTTTATTAAGTGGTCAGTTGTAGTAGACTGAAAAATATTGGAGTGAGATTTACTCAAGAAAGGCATGGTAACAATTTCCACACATAGTCTTAGTAAATTTAACAGAGCATATTTTTATTCTCATAAAATGTAACTAGCAGCTTTTCTTTTTTTAATATGTAAATGTTACTCAAATTTCAGTTAGATTGCAGACATGAAACAAGTAAATCAAACATTTTTCCTTTCTTTTAAGAAAATGAGATAATTTAAATAAATAAGAAAATAATTTATTTCATGCAAAAGAGCTCAAATGAACTACATAAATCTCAACACTGTAAAAAGTACACATCATGTAAACATTATAATTACTACTTAACAGCCACTAACACAGCCCCAACCAGGAATAGCACTCCAATGAGATAAAAACATTACATCAGCCTCCATAAAGAGATGACGAGTCCAAAATGACTACTTGACAGACTTACTGCACACACAAACCATACATCTGACTAAGAAACACAAAGAGGGCGAATCAATAAAAATTTACTGAAACTTGATCTTTACATTTACATTTATTCATTTAGCAGACGCTTTTATCCAAAGCGACTTACAAATGAGGAAATACAAGCAAAGCGATATGTCAAGCGGAGAACAAGTACAATACAAGTAGTGCTACCATGCAAGATTTATAATTGAGTTCTAGAGAAGCAAAGTGCGCAGAGTAGAGGTGTAAGATTCAGAGTAAATTAAATTAAAAAAAAAAAAATGTGGGGTTGGCATTTTAGGGGTTAGTTAAATGCTCACGGAAGAGATCTTTCGAAACATTTCAGAATAGATTACCCTTAGGCCTTAAAGACAAAACAAAACAAGGAATATTGAGACCAACCCATCCATAATACTCAAAATTAAATCAGTTTAAAGTTCTGCAAATGCATATGCAAATTGAGTTCAAAAACCATGCCCCTTACTTTAGTATGCAGTCGGTTCAATTAAACTTTACTTGTGTTTTCATAATTTTGTGAGCGCTTCAAAATAATATTAAAGTAATGTAAGTAAAAATATACACCTTAGATTTTAGCTACATATTTACATGAATTAATTTAATACAAAAATGTAAGTCATTTAGTAATTCTAATAATTTTCTTTTTTGCATAAAAAAAATCACTTATTTAGTGAACCCTTGAATTATTATTTTTTTCAGTGTACTGTACTTCTGGTTACCATAAACCAACAATTTATTTTAGGTTTTATGAAGTTACAGGTTATTCCTTAGCTATTTGATTTAAACACAATGAAATTAGACGTTTATGTGTTGGTTGAGTCACTTTACTCCAATACTAATTGTAGTCTTTGCTACAGACCTAAACATTATATTACATAGGTTTTCCCCCAGCACATAGCCTGCCACTGATTTTAGTTCCAATCTAATTTTACACATAAGGGTGAAGAAAAAAATGAGGATGATTCATCCATCATATATTTGCATAAAGGTGCTGACAACATGACAGACTTTTCAATTAATTTCTTGACTGGAACATGGTTCCTGGAATTAATTAGATTTTTTACAGATGCAGGAGAAAAGTCACAGAGGTGCAAAGAAACCTTGGCCTCATACAATTGCTCACTGCAGATGTGTTCCAAAGTAGGGAGTGTCTTAATTTAGTACATATACACAAACCCATATATTCATTTTCTCCTCTTGTCTCTGACACCCTTTGTTTCATCTCAAGAAAATTCAAATAAGAAGTCACAAAAATAAATTATTAATTGTTTGCAAAGAAAACTTCAGGAGAAAAAAAAAGTTGTCCTGTCATGTCCAGGTAAATTGAACTATATCAGAATGCACGTCTTAATTTTTTTCATTTCTCACTGAAAAAAAAAATCTAACCTTGTAAATTTATTCCACAAAAATAACACGTTTTTTTTTTTTTTTTTTTTAAGACAAAACAATTTGTCACAATTATTGGCACCTGCAGAAATTCTTATCAACAAAATGTACAGTAACTGAAGTGTGTGCTCATTTTACTTTTAGGATCAGCCGAGTCTTTAGGAACTCTTAACTGGTCAGCCTTGACTAGGATAAATGACTGTAATTCACTGCAATGGACCAAGGTCCCACGTTGTTACCTGATATCGTGATATACTAAAAACCAGACAACAATTTCTCATAACATTGCACACCCAGCACACTCAGCACACACAGCTCTCTCTCTCTCTCTCTCTCTCTCTCTCTCTCTCTCTCACACACACACACATACACACACACACACACACACACACTACAATAGTAAGAGGGAGGGATGCAGTGCAATGAGTGCCTGTGACATTTGCTTATCAAATCATTTCATATTGGACCAATACATCACAGTCGAGCCATCTACTGTATTAAGTGGCAGGAATCAAGAGTGACTTGTGACAGATGTGGGTGTGGAGAGTGAGGGAGCATCAGCCCGATTTATGCCACCACCTCAACCACAATCATTTCCCAAAGATGTTTGCCCTTTTATTCTTATCTCCAAAGCTATCTCTGGGCAGCAGTGTAAGAGATTAACACAGTCTGAGAGTTGTCATGGTGATTTAGACTTGGCTAAAGCGCTATCTCCCCAAGGTGAAAAAGGCAGCAAGTAGAAAGACAGGGTGCATACATCACTTTCTCAGTGTCGTAATGGCATTTATAGTGTCTGAATTTCCACTTGATTTCTTTGCGTTAGTTCTTTGCTGTGTAAAGTAAATCTATTTGTCACATTAGGATTACAGACATTGGTGCAAAAGCACACTCTCTCTCTCCAAGTGAATGTTGCTAGGTGTGTTCTTTTTTGCTGACCTACTCTGATTGATGTCCCTTGTTGCTTACATGCATTATTTGGCACTTGATTTCAATGTTGTCTTTGTCAACTTGTATACAAGAAAACTGCTTCATATTTTGCGACTACTGTTTGTACAACTATAGCTTTCTCTGTGTTTCTCTGATTGGTTGTGACTCTTTCTGTTCTTCTAACAACTAGCTATTATTATTTATGCATTTATTTCTGGTTAGTTGGTGGATACTTATTCTGGTATTGCTGCTGGCTGCTTTAAAATGTCTATGCCTGGATTGGATTTTGTCTCACTCGTAAGCCACTTTACAACAAAAATAAAAATGTAAACAGACTTTGTGTGTGCATGTGTGTATATGTATATATAAACAGTTATGTATACATGTGACAGGGAGTGAAGTACAAGAAGATTATAAAACCTCCCGTCAGTACAAGTGATCTATGTGTCCAGGAAGCGGGGCAGGACATTTATCATCAGTACACAACCCCACAATTCCCAGCAACTGCACAAATCCTATGCATATGGGAATTTTACTTGATTCCCAGGATATGACAGTCTTTTTCATAAATAATCGCCCAGCCATGGTCCAAAGATAATCTTGTAAATGATGACCAATAAATGACAAAGACTGTCTAGAGCTAGTCTGATCTGCTCATGAACACAAATAGCCCATGAGAGTGTCAATCTGGGACAGACTTACGTCTAGTGGGAGAGACCGAGGCATGGCAAAACTTAGGAAGGTGGTAGAAAAAAAACAAATGGTAAGAGCAATAAAGAATATGAAGTTTAGGGACGAAAAAGTAGGTGACAAGAAAAACAGAGGAGAAGAATGTTATTTGCTAACTGCCTGTGCAATTCTGGGAAGTGTCTATGTATCCGGCTCAGAATGAAACTAATGCATTAGGGATTTCACTCTGAAATTCCTACCAGTCTGAGGAGCTCTAGGTCACAACTCTAGGTTCCCATGTGTAAAGTGAACACAGTTGTTCCACCAAATACTGACAGCATCATTAGCAATGTACGAAAGCATTTAGTTTCCGGCAGTACAATAACAGATAACATTTCACAACATTTAGCAGATTATACAAATCCTAGTGTAACTATAAGTTTCTAAAGAATACTTGATCTAAAAGGTCTGCGGTCAATATAGTCCACCATTATGTAATAAATAAATTATTACACTGATGAGAAAAAAAGGGGAAGTCAAAGAATCATAGATGCCTGGTGGTTTGGACATCACATTTTGTAAAGAATAATTGTAAATTAACAATTAACACTGACAAAGTTTATATGTATATGTATTTCACATATATGTATATATACTGTACACAGTGAGTGCACAACTACACATTCACTGCACTTATCTAAACAGCAGAGCTCAATACAAAAAAAAACAACAACAACAACAACATGCAGATACAGATCAAGAGTAGGGCAGCCCTAAGCAGTCATGCATTATAAAAAAAAAATATATATATATTGTTGTTTTCTGGTGATCTCAACTTAATTTTCTTGTGTTTTCGACATAACAGAAATTAAACCAATTTCACGAGAAAACTACTTTTGTTAGGTCGAGATCACAAGAAAGAAAAAATTATAATGCATGGCTGCTTAGGGCTTCTGTACAAGAGCTAAAGTTAATGTTCACATCAAACATCAAAATGAAGAAAAAGTATGTCTTTGATCATGGCATGGATATTGGTAGCAGAAGGTAATTATTGGTAATCATCAATATAGGTAATCAGAAACTGCTGATCTCACACACCACAGTCTCTAGAGCAGAAATGCTTACGCTTCTATGACAAGAGATCTACTTTTTCATATTATTATTATTATTGTAAGATGCACCATGTAAAGTATGCACGCCCACTCTGAGTTTGGAGCTTGAGAGATTTGTTTCATTTCTTTTAGACAAATTAGTACTCTACCAGCTTCTGCTTCATCTGCCATTTTGAATTTGCCACTGTAATATGCTTTGCTGCACAGCTGTTGTACTCCATATTGGTTGTTATGGTAACCATACAACCTCAGAAACGTATGATCACAAGAATATGATGGCAGAGCATTGGAGATATATTTTATAAATCAGTAGGCCTATGGCTAGGAATTAAAAGTGATCTTGGAGATTGTGTTATTATAATTAAATGTATGTTTTTAGTTTATTTGTGTGTAGAACCCTGGCGAGTGAGGGCGTGAAGGAAGACTAGGGAGACAGGTAGAATTGTTACTGAGCTCCAGGCTAACGTTTATTTAGTCCGCACTTTGCAGCGCACTTTCAAAACTCAACACAGTTACAGGAAGCCAGTACGTCCTGGTCTCACAACTTTCATTCCATCATGTCTTGCATGCTCTGCCAAGCAGTCTCTCTCTCTCTCTCTCTCTCTCTCTCTCTCTAGTTATGGGAGTCACTGAAAGCATGAAGGGATGGGAAGATTGGCCAGTGGTTGTCTTGTGATCAATGTAATGAGCACCCCTGTTTTAGAGTTTACACAAAATGGTGCAAAAAACAAAAATCACTGAGTGAGTGACCGTTCTGTGGATGGAGATGCCTTGTTGATAAGAGAGGTAAGAGGAAAATCGCCAGAATGGTTTGAGCTGCCAGGAAGGAGATAGTAACTCATATAATCACTCTTTACACTTGGGGTAAGCAGAAAAGCATTACAACATGCACAAAACATCGAACATTGTGGTGGATGGGCTACAACAGCAGAACACCACATTGGGTTTCACTCCTGTCAGTCAAGAACAAGAATTTGAGAATCATGAGAGGTAGCACAAAGTATTGACTAAAAGGGTGTCAATGACTGTTGCACACATATATTTAACAAAGTTTTTTTTTTATATATATATATTTTTTATAAACCTGTGTTTTGTTTGCAATTGTTTGATAGCGTGTTCAATACTTTTTCATGTGTCATTCCACTTTAATACACATTACATTATCTATGGACTGTCGTGAATTCTTTATATTTCCAGTATTTCCAGAGTTCTTCAGTTAGTACTGAAGTCTGGTGAAAATTTCATGTAAATAGCCTCACTGGATATATATGTACTGAAAAAAAATGTTGACATGTCCAATACTTATTTCCCCCCCATATATATATATATATATATATATATATATATATATATATATATATATATACTGGTCAGCAATAACAATAAACCACTGACAGGTGAAGTGAATAACATTGATTATCTCATTACAGTGGCACCTGTCATGGGGTGGGATATGTTAGGCAGAAGTGAACAGTCAGTTCTCAAAGTCGGAAAACTGGGCAAGCATAAGGAGCTGAGTGATTTTGACAAGGCCCAAAATGTTTTGGTTAGATGACTGGTTTAGATCATCTCCAAAAGGGCAGGTCTTGTGGGGTGTTCCCAGTATACAGTGGTTAATACCTAACAAAAGTGGTCCAGTGAAGGACAACTGGTGAACCAGTGACAAGGTCATGGGAGCCTAAGGTTCACTGATTCACTTGAGGAGCGAAGGCTAGCCCATCTTGTTCGATCCCACAGAAGAGCTACTGTAGCACAAATTGCTAAAAATGTTCATCCTGGCCATGATAGACAGGTGTCAGAAAACACAGTGCATCCCAGCTTGCTATGTATGGGGCTGCATAGCTGCAGTCCGGTCAGAATGCCCATGCTGACCCCTGTCCACCGCTGAAAGCACCTTCAATGGGCACGTGAGCATCAGAACTGGACCATGGAGCAATGAAAGAAGGTGGCCTGGTCTGATGAATCACATTTTCTTTTACATCATGTGGATGGCCGGGTGCATGTGCATCTCTTACCTGGGGAAGAGGATGCATTATGGGAAGAAGACAAGCCGGCGGAGGAAGTGTGATGCTCTAGGCATCTATACATTGTTGCAGACCAAGTTCACCCCTTCATGGTAATGGTATTCCATAATGGTAGTGGTCTTTTTCAGCAGGATGATGCACCCTGCCACACTGCAAATATTGTTCAGGAATGGTTTGAGGAATATGACAAGATCAAGTTCAAAGTGTTCACTTGGCCTTCAAACTCCCCATATCCCAATCCACTCAAACATCTCTGGGATGTGCTGGACAAACTGGTCCGATCCATGGGGGCCCCACCTCACAACTTACAGGACTTGAAGGATCTGCTGCTAATGTCTTGGTGCCAGCACACCTTCAGAGGTCTGGTGGAGTCCAAGCCTCATTGGGTTAGAGCTGTTTTGGCAACACAAGGGGAACCTATACAGTATTAGGCAGGTGGTGTTAATGTAATGGCTGATCCGTGTACATGCACATGAAATATATCTGCTTTTATACAATTCCAAAAGGTAGAGAAAAGTTCCCTGAATCTTTAACTTAGTCTAGCTGCTATCACACTAAATTATTGCTGTTATTGTGTTCTTAATAATTATTAAACCTGTTTTAGCCTACCTATTTATACCATGCTCATACTGTTGTGTCTCTGTATGACTACACTCATTCATACAGCCATTTATTCATTCATTCATTAGTCTGGTGTGTGTGTGTTTGTGTGTGTGTGTGCGAAACACAATTATGTACGCATGCGTCAGATAGTGATAGAGAAATACAAGAAGCGTACAAAGCCTCAAGTCAGTACAAGTGACCTATGTATCCAGGAAGCGGGGCAGGACATTTATTATCATCAGTACACAACCCCACAATTTCCAGCAACTGCACAAATCCCATATGGGAACTTAACATGATTCCCAGCATATGACAGTCTTTCTGCCCCCGCAGAAAGAGTCTAGAGACTCTATATGCAGTGTGTGTGTGTGTATATATATAAAGTATAAGCCACTTCCCAGTAGATGGCTCATGATGTCAAATGCTCATAATGTGTTGCTGCTAGCTTTAGTAGAATACCCAGAGTCAAGGACAATGAGTTTCTGCAGTTTACTGTTTATGTCAACGATACCTTTTATACCCAACATGAGCTCAGTCACCATCAGAAGGAGGCGTAAGGCCAGGAGCATGTTATATTAAATGCCATGGAGAAGACTGTAACCTGGACTTTATAAAGCTGAGCTTGTGTAGCACGGAAGCATGACAGTGATGCATGAGTAGTAGTGGTTTTCTGAATAAATTTGTCATAAAATGTGATCTTCATCTAAGTCAAGGGTATTGACAAATATAATGTGTCTAAAATAATAATACCAAAAAAAAAAAAAATCTGATCTTTCATGTCTTTATTGAGAACAACCAAAAAAAAACCTCATAGTGCTTGTGGAAAAAGTATGTGAACCCTTGAGTTAATGACCTCAAAAAAGCTAATTGGAGTCAGGTTTTAGCACACCTGGAGTCTCGTTAAAAAAAATGAGTTTGGAGGTGTGGACTACAGCTACTTTGACTGATAAAAATCCCTCAAAAATTTGTTTGAACCCACCCATTTTTTCAAGTAATCAAAACTATTGGAGGATGTGACTGATAGGTGTCACTTGCTGCCCAGGTGTGCCCTGTTAAATTGATTGTTTAAATAATTTATAGTCAAAAGTTCTGGAACCAAGATTAACCTCTATAAAAGTGATGGAAAGACCAAAGTGTGGAGGAAGAATGGATCTACTCATGATACAAAATTCATCAGAAGCGCATCAGTCAAGCATAGTGGATGGAGTCTCATGACTTGGGCTTGCAATACTGCTTCTGGAATGGGCTCACTAATCTTGATTGAATCTATTGATGAAGTAACTCATGATGGTAGCAGCAGAATGAATTTAGAAGTCTACAGAAACAATCTGTCGGGGGGGAGTGGAAGGTATTAGACTGCAACTTTTAACCCAGCTGAGCATACATTAAACCTCCTGAAGAGGAGACTGAGAAAAATCCTCAAAACAAAACTGAAAGAAGCTGCAGTACAAGCTGTTCCTAAATTTTTGCTCACTTAAAAATTTGGTGGTCTACCACCAAAGGTGCCATGTTTTAAAGCGCACCTATTATGGTTTTGAAACGTGCCTAATTTTGTTTCTCATACAATTGATTTACATGCATCCAAAGTCAAAAACCACTTTAATGTGCTCATAATTTAAACTGCAACATTACCATTTTTTCCCCCAGTGTCACAAATGACTTGTTAAATGATCTGTTGTAAAGGATTCATTATAAACTCCTCCTTTCAGAGCACATACTCTGCTCTGATTGGTCAGATGTCCCAGTCTGTTGTGATTGGTCTACCGCTGTCAGCAAGCAGGAAGACCAGAGGTGGGGTTTTTAATTTTTTTTTTTTTTTTTACCTACCTAGGTAGGCTTGTATATGAGGTAACTCTGGAATTACTGACTACTTGTTTCAGCTGTTAGTTCCTTCTTTTGTCGTGCGCTTTGATTTTTGGATCTTTGCAGACTTTTTACATTCACAAACAGCTCTATAACACCCTACATGAAAGGTAATATTTGAAAAACAATAATATGTGCACTTTAAGTTATTTAACACATCTCGATATTGTCTTATATTCACATTTTGATCTCAAACCAAAATGTCTTCAAATGTCTAGAATTGGGCACTGTATATATTTGCATTTGCACAACTTCAAAAGGTAGAGAAAAGTTCCCCGCTTCTAACTGCTGCCACAACACTAAATTATTGTGGTTATTATGTATAAATAATTATAAAACCTGTTTTACTCTTTTCACAACTCCTATTTACGCCATGCTCATTCTGTCATGTTTCTGTATGACTGCACTCTAAGTCATGTTTTGCAGAGGGGTCAAATACATATTTCCCTCATTAAAAAGCAAATCAATTTATAACATTTTTGACATGCGTTTTTCTGGATTTTTTTGTTGTTATTCTGTCTCTCACTGTTCAAATAAATCTACCATTAAAATTATAGACTGATCATTTCTTTGTCAGTGGGCAAACGTACAAAATCAGCAGGGGATCAAATACTTTTTTCCCTCACTGTACATTGTCCATGGTTTGTGCAGTGGAATGTGATGAGTGTAGTTGAGTTGCCACTAGACAAGAAAATAGAAATCAGGATTTCAAAAATGGTAGGGAAAAGAAGAGAGAGAGAGATAGAGAGAGAGATAGAGAGAGAGAGAGAGAGAGAGAGAGAGAGAGAGAGAGAGAGAGAGAGAGAGAGAGAGAGTAGTAGTAGTAGTAGTAGTAGTGGGAGTAGTGAAGGGACACAGAGTATTACCATTTTCTTTTTGAAGTGTTTTAAGTGAAATACCTAGAGGCATAGCTAGCTCCATTAAATAGAAAGAAACTATAATAGTGGTTTGGTAGCTGCTTTTAGTTTGAGTGCTAATCTCCAACTTGTGGAGCATTTTGAGCTTTGTTGCAGATGCTTCACTATTACATAATAATACATAATAATTAAAGGATTTCTTGAAAATGTGGGTTCATGCTATTGGCCCTTTCATGAATGTAAAGGAACAGAAAACAAAGGAAATAAAAACTTAAATGAGTAACAATGAGTTAAATGAGTACATGAATAAGTAATGAAAAAAAAAGTTACTGCAGTGTATACTCAATTATACTCATATGAGAAGGATACAGTTTCAGTTCCAAGTATACATGTCTGGGGTTTCCAGAGGACTCACCAGTCACTTAACTGGGAACTGGGTGGATGGGGGGATGCCACTATTCCTTCATATGCTAAGAATCTTTAATTATCCAGTTAACCCTAAAAATAGCATATTGACCGGCTTGATGTGTGGTATCAACTTCAACATACGGTTAATTATTTTCTTCTTAATGCATGGAATTTAGCTTGGTCTTAGAATTTGGCACACTCATCGAAAAAAGAGAGTCCCTTAAGGGTTCTTTGGATTATTAAGGGAACCATTCCATTTTAGTGCTGTACCTAGAATCTTTAAGGGGATCTTTACAAAGAAACCTCAATTTAATTTACATTTATTCATTTAGCAGACGCTTTAATCCAAAGTGACTTACAAATCGGAAATCACAAAGCGATATATCAAGAGGAGAACAATACGAGTAGTGCTACCATGCAAGATTTATAATTGAGTTCTAGAGAAGCAAAGTGTGCAGAGTAGAGGTGTAAGAGCCAGAGTAATTATTATTTATATATATATATATATATATATATATATATATATATATATATATATATATATATATATATTTGTGTGTGTGTTTTTGTTTGTTTGTTTGTTTGTTTTTTATAATGTGGGGTTGGCATTTTAGGGGTTAGTTAAGTGCTCATGGAAGAAGTGGGTGTTTAGCTGTTTGTTTTTTGTTTTTTTTTAAAAATAGTAACAGATTCTGTGGTCCAGATTGAGGTTGGAAGTTCATTCCACCACTGAGGAACAGTTAGTTTGAAGGTTCTGGAAAGGGACCTTGAGCCCCATTGAGTAGTGACTACCAAGCCTCAGGCGTTAACTGATTGCAGACTGCGTGAGGGAACGTAAATCTCAAGGAGAGTGTTGAGGTAGGAGAGTGCTGTTCCAAACAAGGTCTTGTACGTGAGCATCAAGGCCTTGAATTTGATAAGGGCGTCTACAGGAAGCCAGTGGAGGGAGATGAAGAGGGGTGTTATACGGGTTATTTTGGGCTCTTTGAAGACGAGGAGTGCTGCTGCATTCTGAATCATTTGAAGGGGTTTGATGGAGCTGGCTGGGAGACCCGGTAGTAGTGTGTTGCAGTAGTCCAGTTTTGAGATGACAAGAACCTGGACTAGTAGCTGTGTAGCTTGTTCAGTGAGATAGGGTCTGATTTTCTTGATGTTATACAGAATGAACCTACAGGATTGTGCAGTTGTTGAAATTAACTTAACAATAAAACACAGACATTGTAAGCTACTTGTAAGCTTTATAAGGCGTCACTGTACTGAATCACCGTCTGTTTTAGAGGTGATGGAATGGAAGCCCATAGAGATGCCCAAGAGCCACGTACTGCAGGGTTGCCAGATTTGGAGCATATCCGCCCAACAAAGCATGTTCAAACTGGCATCCCCGCAAGTGGTGGATGAAGGGGAGGAGAACAAGAGCACGGACTCGTTCTGCTGTCAGCCAGAATGTGCTGGATCCCCCAGCAAATAATATATTTTCAGTATAATAACTTAGGGAACAAGCCCACTTGACGAACTTGGTCACCGCTTTATCTCAAACCCTCACTGCAGTTCGCCTTCGGTTCCTCAGAGTCCCAGCAAAGACCACATTAAGTGCACTGACATGTATTCAAATGACAGGTAAGCGGTTTGATTTTGGTAACCCATGTCTATCCTTTACAATACGTGTTTAGATGAACAAGCTAAGACACAAATACGAACTCGTTTTCCTGCGCCGAGGACGCTTTCTTGATTTTAGTGATCATTTGGCAGGATGGACATGGGAAATATTATTCCTAGGCTGTGTGACTTACAGTTTCATATACACGTAGTTAAAATATATTTATAGATATTTTCACGTGGAAAGCTGATGATTGATAGACTGTTTAGTCTATGTCGGATTTTCTGTGCCATAACAATCGATCGATTATATCAAGGTTCACTACCGAATTTGAGCACATAGCCTACTATTTGTTTGGCATATAGTCACGTGATATTCATTGTATTGGATCACAGTCGCAGTTTAAGTATTAGATAGTTTCTGGTTTGTATGACAAACATCATTTCTACACTGCCACTGGAATTTTCTGTGATCACTCAGGGTTGTATGCATTGAGCTGTTTTGGAGTTTGAGGTGTACAGGTCTTTTTAATGAATGAGTGTGTATTTTTAAACGATTCCTCGAATAACCTTAGGAAACCTTTCCTAAACACGCACAACACATGAAAACAACGGATCCAGACAGTGCACTAGAGAAAGAGGCGTTCTCCTGCTATAATAAGCCGATTGGCTTGTTGCACGAGTCACGGCCAAATCCTCATACAGCCGAACTAAATAGTATGTTAAAACAAGAGCAAGTACAGAACAACACAGCTTTCTGCTTCAATCAGATCTATGTGTAGTTTATAACCTGCAGTCTGAGTAATGTACACTCTTAAAACAGATGTGTTAAAAAAGGACACATCATGTGTTAATTTTGAACGCACCTGTTTGTCTAGTTAAGGACAACACATTTTGTGTTGCTTTCAGCACAGTCATTGTGTCAGTACATTTAGTTAGTTACATTAGTTCGTACATTTCCACACAAAGATGTGTTAAAAAACCACACAAAATAGCACAGGTGAGTTTCTTATACGTTTTCCCCTACAATTATCCTGAAATTCAATTTGTTTGTATGGTAAAATGCTATAAAAAAAAATGCTCACAAAATAAACAAACAATTGCACTCTAAAGAAATGCTGGGTTATTTTTTTTCCACCCGAACACTGGGTTGAGCCTTTTGGGTCATTTAATTGGGTTATGTTCTCAGTCTTGGGTAGTTTTTGGGTAGTTTTGTGTAAACCAACCATTGGTTTAGTGGCTGGGTGATTTTTACTGAAGGTTGAATCAATGCACTCCTCTCCCATCACGACACATCAGCACAGCTCCATGGGTCAAATCAACTCAATTTGACTTCACCTCAGGTGGAGGTCATGGTTTTCACATGGCCATACTGTTAAATTTCTCTGGAGAAACAAGGTTTGTATCAACATATTTATATCCATAAAACCGTTACTGTACTGTTCGATATCAGTCCAGTTTACATGACAATAAATGCACTGCTATCTTCATTAGCTTTGGCTAACGTGTTTGTAATGCCCACTGGATCGTAAGTTGGTTACTCAATCTTTTTTGCATGTTTTAAACGTCTCCTTTGATCAAAATGTGACGTTTTCGTTTTAAATATATGACTTATTTGAGTCATTTACTTCAGTCTATATATAAACACCACTTTAGCAGCTCTCACAATACATTTCTGAACACCTTCTTGTGTAGAAATAAAGGAGATACACCATGTTTACATATTTGTTTGTAATGTGTTATATTTACATGTATTCATTTAGCAGAGCTTTTATCCAAAGCTCTTTTAAAAGACTTACAAATCGGAAATACAAGCAAAGCGATATATCAAGTGGAGAACAATACAAGTAGTGCTACCATGCAGGATTTATAATTGAGTTCTAGAGAAGCAAAGTGCACAGAGTAGTGGTGCAAGAGCCAGAGTAATTATTATTATTTTTATTTTGTTTTGTGTGTGTGTGTGTGTGTGTGTGTGTGTGTGTGTTGTTTTTTTTTAAATAATGTGGGGTTGGCATTAACCCTGTGGGGTAAAAATAACCCTGAAAATATGAACCCATTTATGAACTAAAATGAACCCAGCGTTTTTGTAAAAATGAAACCATCTTTTGGGTTGAAAAACAACCCATTTGCTGGATTAAAATTAACAACCCAACCTGATGGGTTAGTTTAGCCCAAAATGTGTTCTGTCCTATTTATTTAACCAGCAGTTGGGATAAAAATATCCCAATTTAGGTTGTTTTAACCCAGTGTTATTTATAGTGTGGATGAAATACAAGTGGCATTTATTAAAATCATTTAAAAATTTTATAGATGTAAGAATTGGAGTTGCATCTTCTTACAAATCTCACTGCCATCTGGGAAGTCAAGAGTCCCACTCCTGTTCATTTGAAAAGCTTTAAAAGAGCAAAAAGATCTAGCAAGTGCTAGTTAGTTGTTAGATACAAAATATGGACAAATGCCTTTTGGCTTTAACTGAGAAATTGCGTTACAGAATCCCGAATTGTGTCATTTTGGAAATGTGACCTCCACTCTCATAAGGAACAAAATTGCGCTGTAGACTCTCCATCAAAATCTAGCTAACTTGCGAATATTTATTTTCCAGCCTTCCATCTAATTTATTTTACAACCTAATTAAGTCAACCAACATTACAGTGATAGTAGAAAGCATTACAACCTAAATCCCATCCACTTTTTTTGTCACATTAACCTCTTGAAGAACTTTTGGTCTCGACATTATTGCGCTAGATAAGTTCCTTTAGCCACTGACTATCTGCACCTTTTAACCAGCATTAACATTCACCGAATACATGAAGAAAAACGACCCTAACCCATCCTCCTAATGCTATGTAGTTAACGTTAAGCCACTCTCTCTACATCATGGTAAATAGCTGTAATGCTAGGGTATTGTTAATTTTCAAAAAGGGAATGGGAATGTCTAACATTACCATAAGTTGCTAAGTATGCTAAAGTAATGTTATCAACTCAGGTGAGCGTCTAGGTTTGCATCACTCATCCCTACTGTGATTGGTGACAGCATCCAACTAGCTAACCCTAACGCGGAGCCTCAGATAAGATGCAGACCCAGAGAGTTGTAGAATAAACTCTGTCCATATTTCACAGCTAACATAAACACATGACACTAGTAGAGTAACACCAACACTGAGGAAGTAGTACATGGTATTCATTTTGAAGCCTTCGAGGAAGATGAAGTTAATTATCAATCACTGAGTAACTGTTTTCCAGTGAATACATTTTTGAGCGCACCCTGCCTAAATATCACAAACTCAGCCAGGCATTTTCAGCAGCATTAACGGTAAATAGTCTTACTTACCTGTGGTCATGTGGTTTCCTTGCCTCAGTACTCTGACTCTGTCCTCGCCTCAGGAATCCGACGCTGTCACAATCAAAAGTTCAAAGCAACAAACATTCACTTTGAGGTGAGTTCAGAGTTGGATGATAACGTCGGCACCGCAGTCTGCAATGTGACTGGACAATAATTTAACACATGTTGTGTTGGTCACTCGTGTGATTTTTTTTTCTTTCTATTTTTAACACATGTATTGGATAATTTAACACAACATGTGTTGAAATAGTAATAACACAAAACGTGTGTAGGATATTAACACATCCTTTCTGAGAGTGAGAGAGATATAACATTTACATTTGCACTTGCAACTACAAGACATTGAATGAGAACACATTTATTTCAGGTGAAATGTTAAGCCTAAATGGGTAAAACCCCTCAAGGATGTTTTTGGGCTTTATGACCTTCTTTCAAACCCCAAAAATATGATCCTATAAATGTTATTATTTTGATATAATATAAGTAGTGCAGTACATGGTAATATTTGGTCAAAATAATTAATTCAGTACTGTATTGTATTTATAACTGTAGCGGCTTTGAATGTACCTACTGAGAAATCAGTACAAATATGTATTTTCTACAGAATCCCAGCACCAAACATAATGAGATATAAACTGTCAGACATGATGATTTAGCTTAAATAGTTAGGAATGTACTCATCTGTGGAGTGTTCATATCAGTGGATTCAGTGCAGATTCATGCAAACCAGAGGAAAGACACAGTGCTTACTGCATTGTAGTGCACTGTGGAATAATGCAATTATTATATCACAAAAATCTGCATTAGAAAAAAAATCATTGGTTATTTTGGCGATTGACACTCTCTGTCGCTGTACATAAAATAAGGCATACCCTTAGCACCCATGGCAGAGAATATATGCATCATTAGGATAGCTGGGCATATCCCAGCACTCCTGCACTTTCAGACAGCATTTTCTAGAGAGTCATAGACTAGCACTTTGAATCAGAAAATGCTTCATTGCCTGAAAGCCTTTCAGCTGATTTGCAGAAGTCACAGTACCCTCCAAAAACCCATGCTACATCGATATTGTTTCATCTTATCATTTCACCCAGTAATGGTCAATAAGAAGTCAATTCCTCTCTTTTCATTACACCCATAGCACAATTACTATTGATGTCAGAAGGGACTGCAGCCATCAGTTTAGCACCATGCTTAAAAGATAAAAGATGCAGCAGAATTGGCCACTGTGCACCAGTGTGATAAACATACTACACAGTCGTACCATTACAAATGCATCTCAAAGAGTGCATTAGGATAACTTTAAGATGATTATTTCATCTGGAGACCTCTGAATTCCTTCCACATGTGATGAATAACCAAGGAAACATCCTGCAGGGCCATCTAAATCTGAAAACATAAACTGCTTGTATATCATGACACATTTTTTCACCTGCTCTCCCTTTCAACAGTGCCCACTTTCCTGAAGAGTGGGCAGTGCTAGGTGAAAGCATGTTGGGCTAAGCTTTTTACGGAGAGGCAATGGCACCCCAGAAGATAGCAAATAAAGGAAGCAAAGGCAGAAATGAAAGGCAGCGTGGCGGTTTTACTCAGTCAGCTTTGGCCAGCTGAGCTCAGAAACTGCTGTTATGACAGTGCAGATCCCCCACTCAGCTTGCTGGGGAAACGTAAAGGTCACCTTTTGGTTAATGCTGTGATGGGAGAATCGGAGACTGGGAAAAACTGATAGAGCAAGACAGTGAAAGAATGTTACCGGTTTCCACCTTCTCCATCTTTGGATGTGTTCTTAAGACTGTTGAATGATGGCATTCAATCTGTTTCTTTCTGAGGTGTGGTGAAGAAGGAGTGAGAGTAGTATTTACAGAAAAGTCCCAGACATTGTAATACGAAGAGGGGGGTGAATGTCATCTGGAAATAGCATTCAAATTATTATTATTATTATTATTATTATTATTATTTCACTGTGAATTATAGTAATCTATTATTATTTGTTCTTTATAATCTATAGGTAAATACAGTTTTAGCCTCACTTGGGTGGGCTGTCAGTCTTGGGATGAGATCCACTTTTATGAAAGTTTGACACTGTACAAACTAGTCTATATATATATTTATATATATATATATATATATATATATATATATATATATATATATATATATATATATATATATATATATATATACAGCTTTATTTTAGATGTATTTTATTGGTTGTTTAAAATGTTGACATTGGTTGACACTGACGTGCAGTTATGATATTGATTTGTTATGAATGTTTTCTAAAGTGCACCTGTTTTTGGGTGTTGTGATAGAGCAATTAACCTGTGAAACATAAAAACATGCTCTTTAATTTCTATGAACTATGAACCAAAAATAGGTTGCCTCTAATTGCATTTCAGCACAGAGACTGTAATATAATAGTTATAATGCATTAAGTTCTTAAAGCAATTCATCTTTTGGGATTACAAGAAGTGGACACAGATTGTAAAACATTTCTGTTTAAAACTATCACCTCTGAACCTTCCAGCTGGGGGGTACTGGAAGTGTTTTAGTGTTTTCACACCCTTTCAGAGACCTGGCAAAACTTTTAGTAAAGGCTGGGCACATCTATAATTTAATTATAGGAAAACCTAATTACTGGAAATTAGGGCTGCAACTAATGATTATTTTGATAATCGATCAATCTGCTGATTATTTCTTCGATTAATTGGATTAAAAGGTTGTTTTTATTTTATGTATTTCGAAAAAACTTTATTTCACATTCTGCCCAGCGTTGTGCTTCAAACATTGTGCAAATTGAAGGCTATGAAAATGGTATTATACGTATCTATGTGGGCTATGCAATACACTGTGAAAAGGATTTTAAAAAATATTAACATTATTTTTTGAAAACAAAAAATAACTGATTGTCCACAAGCTTTAAAGCAAAAGTTAAACCACTATATTAAAAATGCTAAAAAAAAGAAAAGAAAAACAAAAGCACAAACTAAGTGTTAACCGGTAAGTGGATGAATGTTCTGCAGTAACACACACATTCACACATTTGAACACAATAACATGTTAATTTATTCTGTAAATGTATGACACTTCTTACATTTATATTAAATTACATATTATAACTCCATTACAGTTACTGCTCTCATAAAAAATACAATTACTTTTGGTTCTAAATATAGCTAAATATAGCATCAAACAACATATTTAATCAAGATGAAAATTTTAGTCAAAGCTTCCTTTCTATTGTGCGCTGTTTAATTGACGTGCATGTGTGAACTAATCCTCATTCAGTGAAGTTTAATGGTGAATCGTTTGCTGTCAGGACGAGCCTTTACGTAAAATGGAAATACAGGCGTGAATTTCTCAAATTTACAGATAAGGATATAAAGGTAAAAATGTCATTTCTGCGCTGAAGAAAAATGTCTGGAACACATTAAACAGTTCACACATCTGTCGCAGCATCTGACACAACGAGCCACGTTAATACACTTACGAATTTGTTTAAAGCACTTAATACAAAACGTTCTCATGTTTTGGACAACTGATATCAATAATTATTGATAATTATCAAAATCATAAAATTTAACTTGAGAAATGGTGTAAAGCCTGCATGTACTGTCACTGCTATGTTAGTCAATAAAGCTGTAATCTGATGGGCAGTTCATTTGGTGAGATCATGGACAAAAATTGCATACAGATGAGAGGCATATCATTTCGTCCTCTGGAGAGGGAAATGAACCGGCTCTGAAAATGCTAATGGATTTTTACAAGTATCATCCTTGATGCCTAATCTGGCAGCAGGCATGCATATCGCTGCTGAAATCCATAAAATTCCACTGTCAGTGTGGATTTTCTAATGCCATTGCTTTCAGTGCATGTTTTTCTATGGTATTTGCTTTGACACACCAAAACAGAAGTGCAATTATTAAAGCCATAAAAATGTATTTATCAGACTATCTATCAGACTCTGTCAGACCTTGACCCTGAAAAAAAATTAAATACCACTTTCTTCATAAATAACTGTTTTATAGAAACCAGATATTGATTTTACAATGACAGATATGGTATGTCATCTTTAACTAAACAATATATTCAGCTATAATTGCAAAGGTACACTAAAGGCAACATATATTTATCAGATTGCTCCATATCTCTATTGTATGATTTTTCCTCTCTACGTAAATGAATTTTGCTGTGTAAAATAGCTTTTGTAGCAGGAAATGGGAACATTTTACATTTCTTCAGTTGACAGGTTTTCCCATTGGAAATGTAACTGTTTAAGCAATATGTATGTGAGTAAAAAGAAAGTACAAGAAATGTTCATTGTTATATTTAGCTTTGAGTTATTTAGCTTATCAAGCAGTTCATTTCTATAAGACCAGAGAATTTCATCCACACCACTCAATGTATTTTTGTGAGCAGTGCACCTGGGGAAAAAACACAGTGAGCGCACATCTGTGTCTTCACAAGCTTCCTCCATGGCCTGTATAAGTCTTATTCTGTCATATGACTTGATTTTATATGCTTTTTATCTCCAGGAGGAGAGTAAATGAAAGAGTAGAGTTGAATATTTTCTCCAACCACCATTAACAGTTGTTCCTGGCCTTATTGATGTGGAATAAGGATGTCATGAGTTCAAAAAAGGAGGAGACTTGGTCTATGGTTCCAATACCATAATAGGCTATCTTTTTCCAGCTTCTCTTAGGGAGAGACCATGGATGTGGACACGATCAATTAGTGTGGGTCTTATCTCATTTTTTTCTTTTTTGTGCTGTTCTTTGATACTCTCTTCCTCCTCCTCTTCTTCTCTTCCTATTACCTGTGCTCTCCATCTTTCTAAATATATTTCTACCTCTTCCACTCTTTCCTTTCATTTATCCTCCTTTTCTCCTCCATTTTATTTTCATAATAACCCCTTTCTTCAGGCTTTATTTATAGTGTGTTCATAATCTAGGGTGATCAAAGCACTTTTTACAATACAAAAGTCTGAGATGTGTGTGAATTTAGTACATGGCACTTCCTGTCTATGCTATACTACTACACCAATCAGCCATAGCATTAAAACCATGTGCCTAATATTGTGTAGGTGCCCCTTGTGCTGCCAAAACAGCTTTCACCCGTTGAGGCATGGACTCCACAAGACCTCTGAAGGTGTGCTGTGGTATCTGGCAGCAGATCCTTTAAGTCCTGAAGGTTCCGAGGTGAGGCCTCCATGGATTGGACGTGTTTGTCCAGAACATCCCACAGATGCTCGATCAGATTGAGATCTGGGGAATTTGGAGGCCAAGTCAACACCTTCAACTGTTTGTCACATTCCTCAAACCATTCCTGAACAATTTTTGCAGTGTGGCAGGGCACATTATCCTGTTGAAAGAGGCCACTGCCATTAGGGAGTACCATTGCCATGAAGGGGTGTACTTGGTCTGCAACAATGTGTAGGTAGGTGGTACGTGTCAAAGTAAAATCCACATGAATGCCAGGACCCAAGGTTTCCCAGCAGAACATTGCCCAGAGCATCACAGTGCCTCCACCGGCTTGTCTTCTTCCCATAGTGCATCCTGGTACCATCTTTTCCCCAGGTAAATGAGACATGAACCTGGCTATCCACACAATGTAAAACTGTCTTCACCACTGTAGGTGCTTTCAGAGGTGGGCACTATGACTGGTCTACAGCTACGCAGCCCCATACAGAGCAAGCTGTGTGTTTGGACACCTTTCTATCACAGACAGCACTAACTTTTCCAGCAATTTGTGCTACAGTAACTCTTCTGTGAGATCAGAACAGACAAGGTAGCCTTTGTTCCCTTGCACATCAATGAGCCTTGGGCACCCATGACCCTGTCAACAGTTCACTGGTTGTCCATCCTTGGACCAATTTTGGTAGGTACTAAACACTGCTGGGAACACCCCACAAGACCTGCCGTTTTGGAGATGGTCTAAACCAGTCATCTAGCAAACACAGTTCGGCCCTTGTCAAAGTCACTCAGCTCATTACGCTTGCCCATTTTTCTTACTTCGAGAACTGACTGTTCACTTCTGCCTAATATATCCCACCCCTTGAAGGGTGCCACTGTAATGAGATAATCGATGTTATTCACTGCACTTGCCAGTGGTTTTAATGTTATGGCTGATCAGTGTATGTGTATACTATACTACTGATATGAACTTGGTGGAAAATATAAATAAGTTCTGTTGCAATAGAATGTAAACTTTATAAAAAGTTTTGTTTATTGTGCTTGGAAAACTGGAAAACTTGGCAATTTGTGAAACTGTGAGTGAAAAGTGTAAAAATCACTCTAGGTTTTAATAACTATATTAAGGGTTATAGGTAGCTTGTATTTCATCCAAGACACCCCAAACCAAGTATCCATGTCATCAAAACATGGACATGTCTACGATTTCACATAAATTTGTAAATTGTGCGCGCACACACACACACACACACACACACACACACACACACACACACACACACACATGCGCGCGCACGCACGTGGATACAGTGAGTTCCAAATATCTGGGTCATCTGATTTCTGTCTACATGTGTTTTAGGGAGGACCAACCACTGGCATAATCTCTATCACAGAATACCTTAAGTGCCCTATCCTGGAGCCAGGCCAAAAAATGACTTGCCCTTTGTTCAAAAATAGCTGCCTGAAAAGTTCCTGCCAACAGTTATTATACAACAGTGAGTATGTTGTAATTTATTTCATCAAGTATTTAGCCCATTTGTGCTCTGTGTATCATGAGGATATTCTGGGAGCCATTAACACAGCAGTGAACAAGTATACAATGCTTTGTCGAATTACATTAAGCGTAAAGTAGCAAGAAACAGGAAAAGTTTTGTGTCAGTGAACACGTCCAGAATTAGAATGATCTGAAAGTTGACGATGATATTGAAAGTATCCAGATGCAAAAATAGTTTATTCAAAACATGCCTTTTTCTTGCATTTCTCAACTACTTCTGATGACCAGCTGTGTCTGATTGTGAAGAATGTAAAAACACTCAAGAGAAATGTACATTTTGTTCCTGCTGTTCTATATTGGACTTTAATGTGTCTGACCCTATTGTACAAGATGTTTAGTTTCCTTTATGGATTTCTGCATATACCGTTAATTTTCCTGAGTGCAGGTAGTTAAAAATCCACTAATTTGAGACATCATGTCATACTGAAAGACCACAACATGTTTAATTTCCATTTGTCTCTTAATAGCTTTCAGCTGGAGATCAAAATGTAAATGCACCGATGCCCTTGGACTGCAGTTAGCTCAGCACCTGACATTTAAAATCATGTTGCGGACCACTGAAAGCAATCTGCAATGATAAGACAAAGTAAATGAGTGAAGTGTGCCTATTCATCAGACCATCATCAAATGCCCAAGCATTATGAACACATGATTCCTCTTGGGGAGAACATGAATCCATGGATTCAGAATTGCACAAACTGTAGCCAAGCCCTGGTAATGGAGCTGAACATCACAAAGGCCATTGTTCTGAGCTTTGTGCTATCTGTTTTTGTTATATTTGGAGTACTGGGCAACATCTTGGTCATCCTTTCAGTGGCTTGCCACCACAGCCTTCGAACGGTCACACATTACTTTATTGTAAACCTGGCTGTGGCTGACCTCTTGCTGAGCTCCACTGTGCTTCCATTCTCTGCCATTTTTGAGATGCTGGGCCACTGGGTGTTTGGCAGGGTTTTCTGCGATGTCTGGGCCGCCATGGATGTGCTTTGCTGCACAGCATCCATAATGAGCCTGTGTGTGATCTCTGTGGACCGCTACATTGGGGTTAGTTACCCACTACGCTACCCAGCCATTGTGACTGAGAAGCGGGCATTGTTGGCACTTATGGGAATTTGGGCTCTGTCCATTACCATCTCCATTGGACCACTATTTGGCTGGAAGGAACCAGCACCAGAGGATGAGTACATGTGTAAAATCACAGAGGAACCTGGCTATGCCATTTTTTCTGCAGTGGGCTCTTTCTATCTCCCCCTAGTGGTTATCCTGGTTATGTATTGCCGTGTGTACGTGGTGGCCCGCAGGGAGACATACAGCCTTAGGAAAGGTCACAAGACGGAGAAGGCACACCACGCGGAAGCAGTGACTTTGCGGATACACCGAGGCAACACCACTATGGCGGAGGATGAAACGTTGAGGAGCCGCACTCACTTCACAATCCGCCTACTTAAGTTCTCCAGAGAGAAAAAGGCTGCGAAAACCCTGGGCATTGTGGTTGGGTGTTTTGTTCTCTGCTGGCTGCCATTCTTCCTGGTTCTGCCTATTGGTGAGTATCAGATTTCTTAGACCTTCAGCAAAATGTTTCAAAATGTTTCAAATTTCCCAGCTTAATATTTAGTTACTCCTGTAAAATGTATCATTTATAATAGTAGTATGAATTACAGTATGAATTATTATGTGGTGAAACATGAAAGGAACATGTTTATGAGAGTGAAGAATGTAGTCTGGAAAAGATAGTAGTATTTTTAATTTGGTTTAACACTTGTTGGTCACTGCACATTTCTTGTGTTATGTGTTGTTATGTGTTTTTTAATGTCATCACTATTATTCTAAAATATGTCTTCTATAAGTAGGTGTGACCATTCTTTTGACTGTATATAAAAATAAGGATCTTTCATGGAAAAATGGTAAATAGTTAATTATTTTCTGCAGCATTTTCTGAAAAACACATACACATTCAGATCCCAAGCGTACAGTACAGTGACTCGGTGCCTCAAAGTGACAAATTAGTTCCTTTCATGAAGGTCCTTGATTTCTCTTGGATAAATGTGTCTCTTGTTTATGCAATAAACTTTGACTGTATTCATTAGGCACTAATAGCCACAACATTTCCCTTGTGCACTAAATAATGGATGTCATACAAAGCAGAGCTCATCTGTATTCTCCACATGTGGAATGTAGCAATTGTTACTCATCAGAAAAACAAGGTCCTCTAAGTCCTTGAAGGCCATTCTGTTCAAGGTTACGGACAGGAGAACCAAAATATATATTAGTAGTCAAACATGGGTAAATGCAGCAAATTGGATTAACCTATGACTGGAAACCTAATGAAAATAAATAAATTGCCTTACAAACATGTATCCAGTATTTTTCTTATATTTGAGGTCACAAGTATTAGGCCTGGGTGCATAATACCAATCCCAACACAAATATTTCCTTTAATCAGTATGCAAACATATTCGCTAATCAAGATGAAGCATAATGGTAACAGAATGGAGCAACTGTTTATTAAAGCCTATGGGATTTGCTATTTGCATGCCTCTCATGGGGTGTTGATCTGCCAGAGTATGACACTAAAATAAAAAATATTAAATATTAAAATTAAAAAATAAGAAATATGTTGCAAACTTTGTGTGCATTACCAAGGACCCTTTATCAAAATAAAACTGTTATTAGCAGCTATTGACACTGCTGATAATGACTCACATATACAGTAGAGCACAGTGAAATTGTTTTTTTTGCATACCCCAGCCTGTCAGGAAGCTGGGGACAGAGCACAGGGTCAGCCATGATACAGTGCCCCTGGAGCAGAGAGGGTTAAGGGCCTTGTTCAAGGGCCCAACAGTGGCAGCCAGACAATGCTGGGGCTTGAACCCACAACCTTCCAATCAGTAACCCAGAGCCTTAACCACCAAGCCACCACTGCCCCATCATTGCATAATCATTGCATAATGATTGGTAGAGAAATGTAAAGTGTATGTATATTTGTACTGATGCAGCTTACAGTACAGTTATGTTAGACCGTTTATCTTGTTTATCTTTATTTATATGAGAATTTGTCATTTGAGCACAATTCTCAAATCATGTTAATCTTATCAAAACTATGGGTATATTATTATACCAGATACATGAAGCCAAAATTTTATATAATGATATTTGTAATAATAATCATCATCATCATCATCATCATCATCATCATCATCATCACCATCGTCATCATCATCCCACTGCTATTATAAATTCCAAGCTAATTCTATACATGCTAATCAAATTTCAATTTAGTAAGAGCTAGTAGGAATTCAATTTAGCATGAGAAGAGTAGCAAGCTGGTTAGATATTTGTAAGGGAATTTTTTTTATTTTCATTAGGTTTCCTGTCATAGACACAATTAAGATAGTTAATAATAAGGCTTTTTCTAACACATCTTGTCTATTTGCCTGCACTGTTTCAGAATTTTGAAAGCAGGGTATTCTACGTTAATTAATTAATTAATTCATCTTCAGTAAGTGCTTTATCATGGTCATGGTCTTTCTACCCCTACCCTAAAAATATGCACTTTTATAATAATCAGAATAATGCAGACAATACATTCACCTTTTATGCATTTAAAAGTACACTTGCTGCGTTAAAGCAGTGTGGTGAAGGGGCAGATAAGCATTTGGGAGATGCCACCCAGAATCTTGCAGAAATTGGAAATATAAATTCTGTAGAGCAGAACTTAATGACTTTGTTAAGCACTTTGATAAGAAGTTTGATTTTGATGGGTCAGTGGAAGTTCAGTACGACTGGTTGCACTAACAGCAGGTAATTCATTCTCTCTCTCACTCTCACTTTCTCTCTCTCTCTCTCTCTCTCTCTCTCTCTCTCTCTCTCTCTCTCTCTCTCTCTTGCATCAAGCTAGTAAATTTTCACTGACCACTGACTTGAAAAATTAGAAGAAGTGTTTGCCCTCAGTGGATTCAGACATTGAGGAGATCAGTTTAGACCATGAATCAATGTTGCTTTACATTTTGCCATATTAATATACAGTAGTTTAAGTAATATTTATAAACACCAACTCTGAATAAAAATCCTACCTTTCACTCTTTTTTTTATCCATGAATCACACAGATTTTAATGTGAGAATTTATTTGTAACACTGTCTGATATGCTGGAGACTGTTAATGTCTGTATGCCACATTCAGCCAATCATTCAAGGACAGGATTATGATAATTTATACAGATAATATAATGCTGTAGCATCCTTGTGATTGATTTAGCAGATAGTGTGAAATGGCGGTTTATTTTGATTGGTGCCGCTGCTCTTCAAGGGACCGGAGTCATAAGAGCCCAGCTGAGAAGAACATTTTGGTGCTAGGGCTGAATCAGTTGCATTATTACTTTTGTTTTCATGAGAATATTTAATTTGTTCCCTTAACCAAACCCTCCCTCCCCTTCACCCGAGGGATCTCAGTCTAAAAAACTGTCACTGTTCACCATTTTGTAGTAATTATGTTATGAACAACATTTAATATAATTATATTTTGAAATTATGTTACAATGCTATTTTCATTTCTGTTTAATACACCATATCTCCATCCCTGCTATTTGCACTCTAGCATTTATCATTTATAGTGGGCAATAAAATGGCTGAAGCACGCTTGGTTAGACAGAGACTTCCCCGCAACTTTCACTGCTGTGGTCTATTTCCCTCATCTTTTATCCGGCTCACGTACACAACCTCCATGAGAAGTTCTCATAAAGTGTCTTATGAGACAGCGCATAGCCCTTAGCTATAAAGATGGATATTTCATTTCAAGGCTGGGTAGCTTCCTCCAACAGTTCTTTTCTGTTAATGGGCTAGACGATGCACCTTTAAAAAGTCAAAAGGTGCTTATAGGTTATGATGAGGTGCAGTTGTCCTTTTTCATTTCCCTCCCTGTTGCAAATATGAATGTCTTCAATGAGTTTCTTTTTTTGTACAACCAGTATGGGTCACATTGAACTATATTTTAAAGTGACAGTTAACCTTGATTAAGAAAGAATGGTGCAAATAATAAAATAGCCTGTAACAAGACGGCTTTAATCATGAGCCATGATGTGATAAGCTTTTAGGGCTTCGCATTTTCTTCTCCTCCTACTCTAGTTGTCATCTATTACCACTTTTCTTACTCTAAATGTAATCAATTAGCAGACAGACACATCCTGCCAATATGAGGATTCAGGCGGTCTCTACTTATCCATCATGCCTTTCATCTCTTTCAACACTTTGCAGCTGTCCTTTAACTACTGGAGACTAGTAGCCAAATCAAAAACATGAATAGTCTTAAAATTGAGTTCCACTTCTTGAGAAAATCTCAATTAAAATCTTATAATAAAAATCTATTAGTGAAATACCTCTCTATTGAAGACATCATCCTAAGAAATCCTTTAATCCAATCCCATGAAAGGGATTAACTGGATATTGTTGTGTTCTGTGGCAGTTGTTTGTATGTATTAGGTGTGAATATAGTTTTCTATATGTAAATATGTATGTGTGTTCCTCAAGGATCCATCTTCCCGGCTTACCGGCCCTCAGACACGGTCTTCAAAATCACCTTCTGGCTTGGGTACTTCAACAGCTGTATCAACCCAATCATCTACCCATGCTCCAGCCAGGAGTTTAAGAAAGCTTTTCTGAGTGTGCTGGGTGTTCACTGTCTGCACCGCAGCACGAGAGCCACATACCCGCTGTGCCAGGGCCATGCTGCCAGCCACACACAGTCACACCTGCTCACATTGGGCTCAGAGAGCCGCAGTGAGCCTTCACATCTCAGCCGGTCATCCTCTGTGGTCCTTTCCCGTACCCCCTCATCTTCCCCAGTGGGGGGGGTAGGAGTCAGCGTTGGGGTCAGTGCTGGGGCGAAAGCAGCAGGGGTGTGCAGTAAGAACCTGCTGAGGACATGTTGTTGTGCTGGGGACTACCCAGCAAGGACTCAGCCTCCTGCATGCCATTCTCTGCCTGTTATTAAGATCCATCAGCTTTCTCTGTGTGAGAATGGTGAAGCAGTGTGAGCAAGAGGCAAAACACTGCTTCAGATAAACACATATGCCTCAGATTATGAGTAAACTCTTATCAAGATCACTATGTAACTTTGACAACATTAATTCGGTGTGTCTGTGATGCACCTGACTGTTGTCGTGGGGAGATTTAAAACATGCTGTGTATTAAAGGGAAGGGGTACCTAGAGTCAATTTGACTGATTAGCTTTGCACATTTGCACAGAAAGAAAATCCATATGTTTGTTTTAATGTTGAAATTTCTACAAGTGTGAAAGGATAAAAATATACTGTCTTAATTTTAAAAGGTTTGTAGTTGCCAATGGACCTGAATATACTGGGTACGCTTCAGTGATGGTGGTGAATAATACCAGTTGAATACTTTACCTCAATTCACTTTCATTAGACGCACAAATTGTTATTTATGTGGGGGAAAAAGGTGTAGTAATTTATACAAATACAAATTATGCGGCCATTAACATGAATGGGATTTTTTTTCTTCAGTTTTACAATGAAAAAGATTCCCATAATTAGATAATGGAATATGAGAAATATTCACCAGTTTTATGTGTATGTTTGGTTCTTAACAAGAACAGTGAATAAGTACTTCTTTACGTCAGAGTCAACATTTTTACCCTATGACTCATGTAAAATGCTTGAACAAATCAGATGAAATTGGACATGCATCTTGGCCCTGATTTACTAAAAGTTTGCAAAAGATGTTTGGTAACACCTACAAAAAACCTTGCAAGTTGATCTTTCACCTGAGGAAAATACCATGTCTTGTTGATTCTGCATGTTTGGCTTAACAAAAATGCAATTTGGTTCATTTGCATTTGAGGTACAAAATAAAGGAGTGTCAGTACAAGGTTATGCCATTATAAGATTATTCCTTACCTTCAGGGCAGCTCAATGTCCTATAAGAATGTATGATGTAAACAATGAGGCTGTCAATGTCACTTTTGTGTATATTCATTTGTGTGTTTGTGTATGTGCATCTCTTTCTATTAAGAAACATGAAAAATCATATGTGAGGTTTGAATCAGTGAAGAGTGATTATTTAATTACACCAAAGCAAAACCACCCTATGTGTGGTTGCTCTTAAACTGGTGAACTAACAACACTGTCTTTCCATAAATAATGAAAAATTTTGTCTGAAGGTACTTTATGTTTTGTTCATGAAACTAAACATTAGCTTTCAAGAAAAAACAGCATAAAACTGTAAATTATAAAATGTATAGATTCACTTCTAAAATCTCATTGGCTGTTGTAAAAACCTCTAAATACACATATCAGTGAATGGATCACAATACTTAAATGCTGTATTAATGTGCCAGGTTTTAAAACCAATAAAACTGTAATACTACAGCCATTGTTCTGTCTACAGAATGCCCTAATCTGTATCCATTATGTAAGTTAACTACCAAAGGATACTGTTAACACACTACATTGCATGGCAGAATTGTTTATTGTGAATATTATTAATAATAAAAGAAATTATTTCTTGAACAGTGGCATTGATTCATTTATTTATTGCAATTTATGTCCACCCACTCCTCCTCTATGTGTTTTTATAATTACAAGATAATAGATTCTACTAGAAAAATCACATTTTTGAATATAAGTGTTACAGAAAGAAAAGGAATGACTGGAATTAATGACCTTTATTATTTTGTTTAGCAGACATTGTATTGTCAGTGCAGCTAGTGTTCACTTTGTGTAAAACTTTTCCTGCTTTCAGATTCAGAATAATGATGTTATGTCAGTCGTGACACTTATTTGGCCTGTCCTCTTTCAAATGTGCACATCAACTGTCATTAGGTTGCCAGCAATTCAATAACAGAATCAATATATATTGATAAAATCTTACATTTTCATTTCATTTGTCTGCAATAAAAGATTTCAACGACCACATAGCATTTTGAAAGAAGCCTGTGGCACTAGACTCTTTGGTTCTATTTCATCACTCCTATCCACCAAGAGTAGTGTTTAACACTTGGATATCCTCTTGTTTGTGCACCCTATGCCAAAATAGTCACCAAATTCCTGAAATGACAGTGACATGGAATTTTCTCTACTCGCCAAAGCTCATTGCCAGGACTGCATGTGGCTTTCAGAGCTATTCTTTGCAGTTTGTGTCTTGTGTTTTCTTTGTGTTCGATCTACAGTTTTTCTGCTGTCAAAAGCTGTAAAAGTCTCCGATTCTCTTCTGTTTTTCTTCTGTCTCTTCTCCCACTGGAGTGAATGGATAAATTCCTCCAATGCTCTTGGAGCATTGGCTGTGACTTGCTAGCTAGAATTGCTTTTAGCTTAGTTGTTAGCTTATACTCCTGTGTCTGAGATCCCTCCTTCTACCGCCATTTGGCCTTACTCTCAGCTGCTGTTTTTAATGGGAAAGGAATGTGTATCCCACTGTTTTTCCTACACATAACCAGAGCTAATGGCACTTACAGGGCCAGAGTGTGTCTTTGCCTTGCAGGATATTTTGCTTCTCCAACCTACATTGACTTTGCTAGCTCACGAAGTCAAACTATAAAATTAATCAAGTGATCTGACTTATACTTAAGATAAATAAAACAGCCGAACTCACGAAGACTGGATTCTGATGAGGTAGATTTAGTAGCAGTCAAGCAACACAGCAAACAAACCAGCTGGTACCAGGGATATTCGCCACATGAAGATATAACTTGCACCAAAATACCAGTGGCTTACAATGTTCTTATATACACTTTGTGCATGTTCTTCTTATCCAAATTTAACCAATCACACGTTTCCTCTTTTACCCCTCCAATCACAAGTCTCCACACATATGCTCATTATGTAAATTCCTATTATTTCCAAGAAGTCCCGTGTTTTCCATTTTAATGCTGCCCTAAATTTTCCCATTATGCCTGGGTCTGTTTCTTATGCCACCATTTGCATCATTATTTTGCGTTATTTACGCTGAAGTGTCTATATTTTCTTAGATTTTACCCCCCTGTCTGCACTTGTGTTATGTTCCACTACGGATGAGTGACAGGTTTATCTTCTGTTATGGGTAAGTAAACATTCTAAAATTTTTATCTATCGTATACATTAGGTCACACCCCTTCTGGGTCATTTGCTTGTTTATCTTGATCAACATCCTTTACAGTTCTACTGTATATCTTATGTGTTTTTTGGTGGTTAGACATATCACCAATCCTGCTCCTTTCAAGAGGAACCCTGGGCCTTTCACAACGGGATCTCCTGAGATGAAAGATGCAACTACATAGATGTATGCCTGCTGCTCTTGTGGAACACAGATGCCCACCTATCCTGTTTCTTTTAAATGCAGTCAAACTTTCCAGCTTCCTTGGTGTGTGAATAGGAAGACTATGCACCCTGTTAGATGTTCAGTAAAACCCTATTCTATGAAAAAGTAATGTTTATTTTTTCGCCTGACCATTTTCCTGTTCGACCACACCTATGTCTCACGTTTTGGATTTGTCTGCCTTCCTGCTCGGTTGAAGACATCGCTCTGCCATCCTGCTCAGCTGAGGACATTGCTCTGCCATCCTGTTTGGCTGAGGACATCGCTCTGCCTTCCTGCTCGGCTGAGGACGTCGCTCTGCCTTCATGCTCCGCTGAAGATGTCGCTCCTTTTCTTTACTTCGTGCCGTATGTTGCTCCACCTTCCTGCTCCACGGAGGACATTGCTCCCCACTCATGCTCCACAGAGAGCATCACTCCCCCCTCTGACCTTGGGGAGAACTTTGATCCCCCCTCGGACATCACAGAGAGAGTTTCTCCCCCCTCTAGCTTCATGGGGAACATCGCTTCCCCCTCAGGTTCCGCCTTGGGCTTCGGTCATCCAGCTGGCTGTGCCGTAGCCATCGCTCCGCATTCAACCAGGCCGGGGATGTCATGTCATCTCTCTGTGGTGCGGAAGAGACCGCCCAACACTTGAACCTCAGAGAGCATGCCAAGTTCCTGTCTCAGGTTGATGAGACGGCCTCTCAAGCCAAGTTCCTGTCCGAGGTCAACAAGATGGCCTCCCAAGTCAGGTTCCTGTCCGAGGTCGACGAGACGGTCTCTCAAGTCAAGTTCCTGTCCGAGGTCAATGAGATGGCCTCCAAAGTCAAGTTCCTGCTAGAGGACTACAAGGTGACCTCCTAAACCTGGTTCCAGTCTGAGGTTGAAGAGACGGCCTCCCAAACCCTGTTCCTGTCTGAAGTCGACATCACAACCAACAACGATATGCTTGCACCTGAGTCTGCTGACATGGTCAACCAATTCTACTCACGCCTGAGTAGGCTGACACTCACAACCAAGTTCTGCCATCCAGTTCCTCTGAGGACATCGCTCTGCCATCCGGTTCTGCTGAGGATGTCTCTCTGCCATCCTGCTCCACCAAAGCTGGCAATCTAGCTTCCCATGCCTGGGTGCTTCCTAGGGACCTCAGCGAACGTGCCACAGCCTCATGCCTGCTCCTCGGCTTCTTAAGGAACCTGCTATCTGTGGGACAATGCCTGCTTTGGGACCTGAGGGGCTGTGAAGACATTTTGCCCTGAGGGCCAGGACTGCCAGGGGAGGGAGTGTTTTCTGGTGCTCCGGGAGTAGCCCCCTTGAGGGGGAGGGTGGTGTGGTGTGTCAGGGTTGTTTCGCTCAGTCTGCACTCCTTAAAGTATGTACAATGACCCCGCAAGGTCTGCCCTGCATACCTGGGCTACTCCTTGGGCACTATGTCCAAAGAAGCTCTAAAGAGGAGAGCCCAAGTCTCGGAATCACTAATCCAACAGAATAGTACTCATCAGCCAAGTGGCTCCACTAGACTGCTTGGGCCCAAGCCCAATTTCACTCAAGACCACCCAAACGCTCAAGGAAGAAAGGGGTACACCTAGGAGCAGTAGGAGAGAGGTGGTCACCACAGACACCATCCTAATCGGATAGGGAACAGTTTGTTGCAATAGAAGTGCAGATGAACAAATAAACCTATTGGAACTAAGGGTAACTTGGCTAACGCTCAAGTTCTTCTTTCTGTGCTGAAAACTGTCATATCTTGATCCACTTGGTCAACATAGTGATGGCCAGATACATAAATCACCAGGGCAGCACAACGTTGAAGAGCATTCTCCAGCTCATACGAACCTCCTCAAGTGGGCTCACCAATGATGAGTCACCAATGGTGAGCCTCACTGAGAGCAATTTACCAGTAAATTATCAGTAAAATGCATATATTAGGTAAATAGCAATTTACTGTACTGTTCAACAACTTGCTGCCTATGTTGCACAGAATCCAGAGTTCTACGAGTGGCCCTAAAATGACCAGCAAGACCCTGTGTTTCTTCCACAACAGGCTGACTTAATTTCACGAAAGAGAAAGTGTGGCACCCTGGCCCACCTATCAGTGCTTGTAGGTTTGGCTCCCAGAGCAGTGAACTCCTCATTGACTGCAATGTAGCAGTCCACAAAACAATCATGAATGTTATAGCCCCTAGTATTCAGGTTTATACCAAGGTTTTCTAAACTAGGGGTCGCAAACCCATCTGGGGTTGCTTGATTTACAAATTCTCACAAGAAAAACTCCTCTTGTTTTTTATTGTTATTTTACAAATTAATATTAGAAATTCAAAGATGGATTGGGGTGCACGGTGGCTTAGTGGTTAGCATGTTCGCCTCACGCCTCCAGGGTCGGGGGTTCAATTCCCACCGTGGCCCTCTGTGTGTGCAGAGTTTGCATGTTCCCCCTGTGCTGTGGGGGTTTCCTTTGGGTCCTCTGGTTTCCTCCCCCAGTCCAAAGACATGCATGGTATGCTGATTAGTGTGTCTGTAGTGTGTGTATGTGATTGTGCCCTGTGATGGATTGGCACCCTCTCCAGGGTGTACCCTGCCTTGTGCCTGATGCTCCCTGGGATAGGCTCCAGGTTTCCCTGTTACCCTGAAGAGGATAAGTGGTATAGAAGATGGATGGAAAGATAGATTTTGTTTGCTATTATTTTTCATTGTTATTGGGAGTCACATTCAAACAAGCCACATCTAAATAGAGTGAACGTGCTATTTTAGTCTTTTTCACTATCCTGACATGCTGCACCAAGCATTTCACTATCCTGACATGCTGCACCAAGCATAGGAATTCAGCAATAGAAACCTTACAAATAAGAAATAAAAATGTTCCTGTCCATCTACCTTCAGCAAAAGCAAAGAAATTAGCATTGTGTCTCAAATTGCATATGTACTATTCTAGACCGTTACTGAGTACTAACACTAACCAGTTTTTTACTGTATATTGCAGATAGTACTTACAGTATATTACAGTTAGGACTTTTTAGTCACTCATGTTACACATACATGTGTTACACAAACAAATGTTCAAATGTTACAGTAGTCTGAAAATCTGGAATAAAAAGAATGTAGTCAAGTTTGGGGATGCAGAAATTTTATCATTTTCATTTTTAGGAACCCCTGCTATACATAGGGGTGGACTGTACCAGAAATGATGAGCACCCCACTGCCAATTGCGTTTACTCTGAGTTTGTATGTAGCAGCCATTTTGGCCCATCATAGCACTGTGCTCATAAGCTCATATCAGCATTACTGAAAGGAGCAAGAAGCCTACATCTGCCATGTTGGCCCTCATGTTGGACTTTCCTCTCTCCAAGGACCCATTCTGGATGTTGATATGAAATGAATCTCATTGAAAACAGCCTTCCTGTGATCAACCTTTGGCGATCACCTCAGCAAGGAAAGATGAGAGAATTGCATGGTGATAGGCTTGCCATGCACGCAGTGGACTACCAGATGACTCCCGAGTGACCTTGTGTATGTCATCCAAATTTGTGAACCAGGTGACTGACCTTGCAGCACTCTTTAAAGGTCAATCTTCATAATGTTCTGTGTCCAGTAGGAGCCTTATGGTACTATTTGAAACGCATGGACCAGTCATCTGTCACAGTGTGTAGAGGAGCACCGGGTGCTAATCTTTCTAAGCAGAGATGTACCTTCTCCAGGTTCCATAAGATCAACATTGCTGTTCCTAACTGGAGTGTGGTGATCATCTCTGAACACTTTCCCAGATGGTCATAGGTGAGTTGGTTCTTCATGAGCTTGTGGCCCAGGGGTATCCATGTGTTAAACACTGACCCTGATGGTTAGGAGGGGTGAAACAGAATGCTAGTTATGAGTATTGTATAACTGCGTTTCTATGAATGCTAGATACCTGCCAGGGTTCCCTGTCATTCGAGGGAGACGCCAGAAGCGATGGTGCAGAAGGTATAGCAAATATATTATTCCACCCATCCAGCCATCTTCTATACCGCTTAATCCTTTTCAGGGTCACGGGGAACCTGGACCCTATCCCAGGGATCATCGGGCACAAGGCGGGGTACACCCTGGACAGGGTGCCAATCCATCGCAGGGCACACAATCACACACACACTCACACACCCATTCATACTCTACGGACACTTTAGACATGCCAATCAACCTACCATGCATGTCTTTGGACTGGGGGAGGAAACCGGAGTGAAATACATTATTATTATTATTATTATTATTATTATTATTATTATTATGGCAGTACAGGGACTGCTATTATTATTATTATTATTATTATGGCAGTGCAGGGACTGCTAAACTCATGACTCATGAACAGAAGTCCAACGTCTTAACCACTGAGCTCATCAATGACTTTGCATGTGATATACAGTGGGGTATATAATTCATGCAGTTGCTGAGCAAAAAAAACAACAACAATTGACTCAACGCCTCTTCACTGCTGCTCATTTCCGGCGTAACATTTTAGCAGTGCAGAGCTTAGAGAGATTACAAACTGCAATTTTGTCGTCATTCCACACAAGAGACATCATCTTTACATGCAGCACGAAATGGATGTGTTTTCCCAATCTCTTTTGATTGACAGGATATAATCGGCCCTGATCATCGGATGTTTTTAAACTATTGGCCGATAGCGTGAAAAACAGCCTAATTGGTATCGGCCGATACATCGGTGCATCTCTAATTAAGAGCACACACAAAATATACAAACTGACACTCATAAATGCAGATACGATAAAGACAGTTTGGAGGGTCTAGAAAGTCAAGGTGACTTGACTCATTATAATCTGGAAGATATTTTGGCTTTCTTATATATGGGTCCATCAATTCACTTATGAGAACCAGACAAATAACACAGGTGACTGAAGATCTTCAAAGCTTCTTTACAGCCAGAGTGTGATTCACACCTAAACAGACCCATCAAACACTTGGTATTTCATGATAATATCTAATATTGTGATTATTTTTGGAAGCATTGAAATCATAACTAGTAATAATAATAATTCTTACAGTTTAGGGACAGTTTACAGTTTAATCATTTATAAATAATCAGAAAACAAAATTAAATGGCATAAACCCTTAAAAGAAGGATGCTCCTTTAATGGTGATCTCAATAAAATAATTTTTTAAAATGTTAAATCTAAGCAAATCTAAATAAATAATGAAAAAAAGCCATCCAGTAACTTTTTTTTCCCCCTCTTACAGCTCTTCCTGTTTCTTTGGGGACACCACAGTGGATTACCCATTGGTAGATTGATTCTGGCAAAAGTTTAAAACTGGATGCTCTTCCTGGCGCAACCCTTCCCATTTTCCAGGCTTGGGACTGGCACTGAGAGGGCACTGGCTCGTACAACCCTCCAGTGGCTGGGGTTGGTTCCCTGACCTGGGAATCAACTCAGGCCGCAACGATGAAAGCGCTGGATGCAAGACACTAGTCCACCAGAGAATCAGCCATCCAGCAAAGTATGTAACCAAAATGGCAGTTAAAACATTTAAATGTGGACTGTTATGGCTTGCTCTGCATAGTGTGATATGCTTCAACTTCCGAGCGAGTGTGGGTACAGGTGGAATGAGAGAGAGGGCCGTTGCAAGTGTGTCCCATATTCACCTCTTCTCAGGTAGGGCAATCATCCAATTAATGATGCAAACACCATCTATCGCTATCACACTGATACCACAAGGCCAGCTGAGGGTGTATCAGGTCATTATAGGATCTTGTGTTTCAATGTACCAATAAAAGCGTTAACATTCTCCAATTATCAAACACTTTCTAAGCTCATCAATATCACAGTTATGTTCAATTACATGAGGTAAACAAAAATTGGTTATCACAAGGAAAATCCAGTTAATTGCGTAGCCCTAAACACTATCTACTGTACAAACACACAGCAAAGTGGTCCCTGAGACGTGCTACCAGTAGCTCAGAAAAGTATTAAGATTCAATTTATTTTGTCAAAGACTGCTGTGATTTATAGCCAAAAATTTTAAAAAGTCTAGTTTATAGAGGTCATCGACAGCAGTTCTTTGTTATTTTACCAGCAGTTCCACTTCAGTATACTTTCATTTAATCTACATCTGACCATAGAGTACTTTCCTCTCTGTTGTCTACACCAATTTAAGGGTATCCTTCAGGTAGGGAGGAATACAGGGAGAGAATTAAAGAGGCTGTCATGAACATTGCACTTCAAACAGAGACTGGCATGATACATAACTGTATTCTCTTGGGGATAGTCTTGGATTCTCTGTTTTGACATCAATTCATCAGTATTCAGTACTTCTTCCCTCCCTCTTCCCCTTTATTCCCTTTTCTCTTTCTCTTTGACCAGACCCTCACAGGCACTGGGCCAAAAATATATTTAGAAACGCAAATTCATAAAGTGTAATGCAATGCCTGCCTATGACACTGTTGAATAGGTAAGTAGCTTCTTCCAAGAAAAGACACAAGAAACAACCTCTCCTACACAAGGATGATGCCATGCCATCTGATAACAAAGTCATATGTATTCTGTTCCTCTCTCATAGAATAAGAGATATAAGTCAGTGTTGGTGAAATTAATGTTTCATCATTGAGTTTAACATCTCCAGGGCTCACAGGAGTGAAAGACACAGACAAGCCTTTCAGCCATGTGAAAGGAAAATCAATTGTGCTGTTTCATCAGGGCCTTCCTAAAGTTTGCCATTGGGGTGACACCCCAAGGCTGCACAGTGTTAGAGCATGGGCAAACCAGCGTTCTCACGGGACCAGGATATACTTCGTTCAACTCTCTGTGAGATCGGATCCAAACATAGAACACATGAGAAAAAATGCAGGCCACAAAAGCTCAGAAAAATGACTGCTGCTGTGACTAATGTGAACCAACCATCCTGAAGATGGTTTTGAATTATTTACCTAATAGCTAAACAGAAATTCTAGACTGAACATTTGAATCCATTGAGATGTGTTCTCCCATGAATCCCTAATGGCATTGGTCTTAAACCACCAGAATGATTGCTTCATATTTTTCTGAAAAGAATGCTTCAACCCTGGCTTCCCAGTTCCCATGAATCAACATTTAGTTCCAAATAAACAGAAAACATTGTATGCCTAGTGGGCAGAAACAATACTAAATGCATTTTTCAAGCTGGAGGAAAATTAGTGGACATATCAAGCTTAAGCTGAGCTTCTACACTAAGTTATCTGTTCATTGTTCACTTTCACATGACCTGTACAATCTAACAAGTAGACAGGGAGAGTAGGGATTTTAACATTAGTCTATGCTGAATTTAGCATAGCATTTGATCCCAAACCCAAATGTCTTCAATGTATAGAATAGAATTGGTCTAGCTGTTCCAATACTTCTAGAGGGGAATGTATAATGGGGTATATGACTGTGCTTTTAATTAACCAATCACATTCAAACTCATGTTCAAAAGTAATTAACATACACCTGTCCTCAATGAAGTGATTCTGATTAACCCCCAATAATAATCAGCTGTTTTTGTAGGATTTTCTTGATTTTCCTTCTTTCTTCTTGATTTCATCTGACTGCTGAAGCCATGATGCACAAAGAGCCTACAAAGCATGCCCAGTATCTCATTGTTGAAAGGTTTCATTCAGCAGAGTGGTACCATGGAACACCACCATCATCAACTAGTGGAAAAATGGGGCACCAATGACATTACCATGAATGAAGCACCAAGGACTTTTAAGGACAATACCAAGGACATCCCTCAAAAATAGACAAATGTACAAGAAGAAAACTTTTCAGGAAGGCTACTAAGAGCAACATTAAAGGAACTGCAGGAATATCTGGGAAGTACCTGCATGTGTCAACATTATCTCTTATTGTTCACATGTCTGGACTATGAGGTGAATAGACAGAAGCCTTTTCTCATGAAAAGAAAAAAAAATACAATATCCAAGCCTGCCTAAATCACCCCAAACCATGTAGCAAAATGTGTTACCCTGTGAGACCAAGGTAGAAGTTTTGGGCAAAATTCTAAAAGATATTTTTGTGGCAAAAACAAGACACATTATCACCCAAAATGAAGCATGTTGGTGGCAGCGTCATGCTATGGAGCTGCTTCTCTTCAGCTTGGACTGGGGCTCCAGTCAAAATAGAGGGAATCATGGATAGACCTAAATACCAATCTATTTTGTACAAATTTTGCTACTTTAACAGGGGTGTGTGGACTTTTTTTCCCAATGTGTACAAAAATTATATTTACAAAACCAAGACCCAAACATATAGCTAAACTGAAATGAATTAAAAAATAAATAGATTTAAATAGACAAGTAAAATACACTTAAACAGAGAATTTAAAAGGAGAAGCTATTCTCCAAGATGATGATGGCAACAACAGCAATAATAATAATAATAATAATAATAATAATAATAATAATAATAATAATAATACTATTGCACTTAAAAACAAGAAGCATACAAATGCAAGTATGATCATATTTATTCCCTAAATATAAAACCTGCCCCTTTTTGATTTCCTTAACACAAAATCATCAATGATGTGGATTCTGGGCAGATTTCCTAAGATTAATACTGATGACTGCAAGGTTGTTTGCTTTAGCACTGGAATATCCCTTTAATGGTGCATGAAAACACAATGCTATGCACAACACACAATAAAATCACAGAAAACGTTCATGATGCCAGCCAAGGAAAGTGAACCAAATCACTATTGTGTTCATTTTGCTTATGTTCACTACACACACTATTAAGAAAAAGCTGAGCTTAAATCAGATTCTGTGCCTATGCTATATTAAGAACGGTGTTTAATGTGGTTGCATTTCATTGTGTGCATTTTATTGACCGAATTTAAGCGGGCCTACTGTACAAAGTTAGAGGTTTTGTCCTAACGCTATTGTTAGGACAACTATACCTTCTCCCACTAGTTTGGAGTTCTATGATGCACTTATCTTTGCAAAAGCAGTAAAGTCTTGTGTCATTTTATATGTTGAAATCCACAGCACAGGACAGATGCTGATCAGTTAATTATGATCAGTAATGGTATTTATTGTAGTTCAGAGATTTTTGGCCTTTCAGTTCAAATGAGCTGAATGAAACAAGCATTCTTGTATGTTTGAAAACGTTTGATTCATCACAGTGAATAGAGCAGGTCTAGCGTCACAGTGCCATCTATCGGACAGCAGCAGAATCAACACAATAAATGGGTTAACAATGGATAAAAAAAAGGATAAAAAATATGTCATAGTTTGCCAATATCTGGGGGCAGCTCCATGGTTTAGGCATGTACAGTAAGTGGTTTTTGAGTAGTCAAAATGCTGGCTACAGTCATGTGTACTGCAATCACAACACAGTGATTGCGAGCTGTATTTGTTGCCATAGTTCATTATCTCACTGGAAGTCTGCATTCGTAACATGAAGTATGAAAATGTAGAAATTTCTCTTTCCTAAACTTTGTATTGCAAAGTGCATCATTGATTTTTTGGAGTTTATCATTGACAATATAATTTTGCCCCTGTTGACCCGCCTCCCCACATGGCCATCCAAAATTTTGCATTATGCCACTAAAAACAGGATGCAATAATCTAAACAAATTGAAGAGCCACAAGAATAAATCATACCTGAATTCAACAATAGTGCACAGAATGTTGCACTATTAAGTTAACTAATAAGTGAATGCACCACTGACTTGACTTTGTATTGGACACATATTATGTCCATATTGGGTGTTGATTTGTCACTGAACAAAGAGAAGCTGCCGTTCCAGTACATCCAATCTGGTTAGGCAAATCCCAAAGTTAATTTCTAGGGATGCACCGAATGCTCGGCAACCGGAATTATTTGGCCGAAAATAGCAAAAAAAAAAGCACTTTCGGTGTTCGGCCGAATAAGTGAAAAGGCCTAATAAATTTGACCGAACAATGACGTGTTTGATGACGTGCCAAATAGCCTAGCAACCAGAGTGAGATGCGCGAATTTCACTACCTCCACTTCCGGCAGCGCGCTCGGAGCGATGAGGGGGTGCGCGCATGCACGAGCTATGTGCACGAGCGCATGTTCTTCGGATGTTGACAACCGTGACATTGTTTACTGTGGACACGTGCGTTTGTTTTGTTTCTGTTCCGGAGTATTCTGTCACATCGCGAGACATAAGGGAGTAGAGTACGGAAGCAGGTAAAGACGTATTTATTTAAGGGAACATAACATTAACAACGTATCTAACTATACTATATCTACTATAATACTCTGCAAGGTGTACAGGGATGCGAGCGGTATAGATCCCGAATATAATCAGCCGTATATAACTGAATAGAACCATTTTTTGCACTCATGTCAATGCACTTTTTAATGCACTTTTTTGATGTAGGCTTCAGAGTGTTACATTCTTTCAGCAGTCAGTTATAGGCCTAACATATGTTATTCAAGGAGGGCTCAAAGATAACCACATCAAAATATTTTTATTTTACTAATATATTTATTTAAAGTTATATTGTCCCTTGTTGATAGCCTATGCCTGCTGGAATGAAGAAAAAATGTTCAGTGTTAAATAAGTATTTTGAAATTGTAGTTTTTGTCATTGTTTTTTTCTTTGAAAAGCAAGATAAAATAGTAAAAAGCACATTTTGACTATTTAATTTATGCAATAGTGAAAAAATGGAAAAATAAATGGAAAAAAAGCAAAAAAAAAAAAAACAAAACAAAAAAACGTGTTCGGTATTCGGCCAAGTTTTTCATTATATTTGGTTTCGGCTTCGGCCAAGAATTTTCATTTCGGTGCATCCCTATTAATTTCCATCATGCTTATGAGTTGGCATTCGCCACTCTGAAATGTTAGTCACACCATTAATAGCTTGTACATCTATTTATTTGTTTGTTTGTTTATCAGCCTCTAGGTTGAGTTTTTGAACTTGCTTAAGCATATTTTCCAAAATATTTTGTGAAAATACTTCTATAGGTCCCACATAGATATCTAGGTATTGCACTTCTCAAAAATAGATCATGACTCATTCACAACTTTGCTCATTCAGAATGTGCTCTTAGTAATCATCAACACACACAGTGTTGTTTGTCTTTACTCTTCTACACCCGTATATGTAACTGTAATGATTTATAATTTGCAGTCACCCAGAAGAGTATGGGTTCTCTTTTGAGTCTGGGTCCTCTCAAGATTTCCTCATTGTGTCATCTCAGAGTTTTTCTGTGCTGCTGTCACCTATACAGTAGGTTGTTGATTATCTAAATATAAACCTATACCTGGATATGTGCATTGTGACAATGTTTGTTGTTAAACAAGCTATACAAATCAAATAGCTTTTTAATTGAAAGACCAGCACAACAGTTTTTCACCTTAAATCATTCAGTAATTGATCAACTAATGCACCACTGGCATAAAAATATAATTTCCTATTGTTTATTGCTTAAATCTAGAAAGGCAAAGTGCTACAGGTTTGTGTCAGTATGACAGAATACACAGAAATTGTTTCATTTAATTTCTGAGCAAACTTTTTAGAGTCAGATTTCCTGCAGTGTCTGTTAAATAATATTCACAGCCTATTAGGTATTGTAGAAATAAAATGGAAACTGATTATTCAAACACTCCCGTCTATCTGCATCTCTCTGATAGCTTCTGTTTCACCTGTAAACTAATAAATTGGCCAACATTCTACAATCAGTTGTTTCTACAGTAAAATTGCACCTTGGAAGTTATCAGTTTATTTTGTGTTATAATACCAGTTTATTAATTATGTAGATTTGACAGGTTGGAATATTTTTGCTTCTTAGAATTTAAACAATGTCCATGTTGTTAAATACTTGTGGGAGGAAAACAGTGCAATTACTTCTGAACACCAAGGTTTCAACTGAAGGTGTATTTCTACACTGTAATTATATGAGAAACTAATGAGAAGTGCTTATGGCGTTATAAGAAAGAGACATTTGAGACATATTTGTTATGCAAAAAATAATTGTAATTTATTGATCATTTCAGATTGTTTATTTAACTATTTGCAATAAAGCAATCATTAATGAAAAGTTTATTGTATTTAATAAACATAATAAAAATAGACATCACATACTTTACCACTAATATGTCTAGCCAACACATTTAATACACATAAATTTGATAATTATACATGATAGTAATGCATATATCCAAAATACACAATACAAATCCTACTGTAAAAAGCCTATACATTTAACACAGATATTATGTAAGTCTTTAGCCTTTGCAGCAATTGATACATTTAGCCTTTGTAGCAGTTGATATCTTGTAGATTTTATGACATTACAGATTTGATATATTTTACCATAAGAATCTGAAATCAGGTGTATACAAACATACAGACTGATTGACAGGAAGTGAATAACATTGAACATCTCATTACAATGGCACCTGTCAAGAGGTGCAATATATTAGACAGCAAGTTGATGTGTTGTTTGTGGGGAGCAAAGTCTAGCCCATTGACTGGGGTCAGCATGGGCACTGAACGGTCTGCGGCAATGTAGCTCTTCTGTGGGTTCGGACCAGACGGCCTAGCCTTTGCTCCCCGTAAGCATCAGTGGGCGCCCATGATCCTGTCGCCAGTTGTTGTCTTTCCATGGACCACTTATTGTAGGCACTAACCACTACATACTGGGAACACCCCACGAGACCTGCCTTGGAGATGCTCTGACCCAGTTGTCTAGCCATCACAATTTGGCCCTTGTCAAAGTTACTCAGGTCTGTCACGAATCGTGACGGAGCAGAGATAGGACGGATGCAAGTGCTGGATGAACAATTGTTTATTAGAAAGAGAGACAGACAGACAAATCCAAAACGTGATCCAAAACGTAATCCATAAACATGCAAGAGGTCAGGCGATTGGCAAACAGGCATACACTAGGCAAGGCAGGAATCTAGGTCGATAAACAAAACAAGAAACGAACTATGACGAGGGACTGGAAGCGGATAATCAAGCGCGAACTAACTCTAAACATGGACCGTGACTATGAATACGCTACGAACTACACTAACTCTAAAGTATTACTCTTCCGCGTTGTGTGCTGGGAGGCGCGCGGTATATATGCGGACATGATCAGCGTCTAAACCGCTAGCAGCTGAGAGCAATTCAGACCCACGTGAAATCCCAGCCAATGACAGAACAGGGAGGAGACAGAAACATAAACAAAACACACGTGTCCAGATGTCATTACAGTCAACAACGGAAAAGCAGGTGCTCGCGCATTCGCGCTTAGAGCACGCTGCTTCAAGGGGGAATCGTGACAAGGTCCTTACGCTTGCCCATTTTTCCTGCTTCCAACCTGCTTCCAAACTCGAGAACTGACTGTTAATTTGGTGCCTAATATATCCCACTCCTTAATAGGTGCCACTGTAATGAGATAATCGATGTTATTCATGTCACCTGTTAGTGGTTTTAATGTTATGGCTGATCACTGTAGCTTCTTGGTACTTGAGGGCTGACGTCAATAAGGCAAGAACAAGAAAGGGAACAATGACCTCATGACAACAGAACAGAAGATAAGCTATCAAGGTAATACTTACCACCGCTCATGGTTAGAAAGGATAAAATACTCACCTCAGATTTTAAAAAATTATTAACGTTAAAGGCTAGAGGTGAAATATTTACCACAGATTTAAAAAATAAAAACGACTAATGCTGGAGCCTAGAGGTGAAATACCACAGATTTTTAAAAAGACTAATGCTGGAGCCTAGAGGTGAAATACTTACCACAGATTTTTAAAAGACTAAGACGGGAGCTTACTGCATGGTAGATTAAAAGCTAGTACGCTAGTACTAGTACTAGTAGTTAGTAATAACTAGAAAAAGGATGGGAATAGGAATGGAAATAATTCCAGCTGGGCCCAGAATTACGATGGAAATGATGATAAAGACAAGAAGGACATAAAGCACACCATCTACAATGGGAATGAATGCCAAAATAAGGGACAAGGAGGATGAGCTCCTCTCCAAATAAGTGAACTCATTCTCATAATTTTCTTGCTCCACAAGCTGCCTTCTTCTAGGAGGGGCCTCTTCATCATTGTCCTCTTCATCACTCATCTGTTCCCTCATCCACATCCAGAAATGCTCACTGCTGGAGAGAACATCTACAGTTGGTTAGAACGCCAAAGTAGGGGATGAGCACCACGAAGGGGACAAGCTCCTCTCCAAACTAGTGAAGTAAATCAGCTCATCGTCATCTTCTTCTTGCTCCACCCGCTGCCTTCTACTTGGAGGGACCTCTTCATTGTTGTCCTCACTCATCTGCTCCCTCCTCCCCAGGTGCACATCCTCACATGTGCAAAGGATGATGGTATGAGATGACTTGGTGCAGAGATGATGGTAGAGGTGACTCGGTGCAGGGATGATGGTAGAGGTGACTCAGTGCAAGGATGATGGTAGGGATGTCTTGGTGCAGGGATGATGGTATGAGATAACTCGGTGCAGGGATGATGGTATGAGATGACTCACTACAGGGATCATGGTATGAGATGTCTCAGTGCAGGGATGATCAACTTCAGAAGTTCGACCGCTCTGATTCGCTATTTATATACATTTTCTAAACCTTTGAAAATAAACATTAAAAACCTTTGACAATGAGTATTGTAGCAGTTGTTCAATATTTAAATATATAATTTATTCACATAATATAGTCTATTTATATATTTATATTTCAATAATATATGTATATAAGTGCGGTATGTATACATATAAACAGTGTGTGGAGAGATTTTGGATTTTGGTTTTTCCATTTTTAATACATTAATAAAAACTATTATTCATTTATATTAATTAATATTAATAATAAAGGGGTATTTTGTACTTCAATTAATCACACACACACACACACACACACACACACACACACACACACATATACACACACACACAGTAGAGAGTTCTTTGCCGTGAGGTGCCATGTTGAAATTCCAGTGACCAGTATGAGGGAGTGTGAGAACGATGACACCAAATTTAACATACCTGCTCCCCATTCACACCTGAGACCTTGTACCACTAACAAGTCACATGACACCGGGGAGGGAAAATGGCTAATTGGGCCCAATTTGGACATTTTCACTTAGGGGTGTACTCACTTTTGTTGCTAGCGGTTTAGACATTAATGGCTGTGTGTTGAGTTATTTTGAGTGGACAGAAAATTTACACTGTTATACAAGCTGTACACTCACTACTTTACATTGTAGCAAAGTGTCATTTCTTCAGTGTTGTCACATGAAAAGATATAATCAAATATTTACAAAAATGTGAGGGGTGTACTCACTTTTGTGAGATTCTGTGTATATATATATATATATATATATATATATATATATATATATATATATATATATATATATATATATATATATATATATATAAACTCCAACTCAACAGATTAAATGGTCTCAAGAAAAGTTACTAGAACTGTAACACTCAGAAAATATTCTGTTAACCTACATTTGTTAGCTGACAGGGTGCAAGTGTGGCTTTCTATCAGTCCTGGGGTTTGAACCCAAAACATTTCCATACTAGCATCTAGAAACTATCATTAAGCTACCACCTTATATAAAAATACTAAAAAGTACTATTGCAAGTCTGGACTATTTTTTTTCCGTCTACAGTCTGAATTTTTACAGCACTGATTGTCTAACCAAATCATTCTGCACATCAACACTAATGCACCACAGAAAGAACCAGTATTGTCCTTTCATTTGTAAAAGTGCATAACTGTGTTGACCTTCCTGTATATGCCATCTATCATCTACACTGTGATGGCATTTATTTACATGCTTAGTGGTTATAGCCCTTGTGTTCAGAAACATTTTCTGCTCATAAAAATAAATGTTTTAAACTGCAGATTATGTAGTTTACCATTTCCTATTGAAACTACTGTTATGGAAACTAGCAAAATTATATTTGTAATTATCTAATGACAAATAATTCAATCTAGTACAGTATGAAGTACAGTATGAAAAGCAGTAATTAGAGTATTCCCCTGTAAAAATGCAATGTATTGCTGTAAACAACAAAGTTTAATATATTAAAATGACGTTTATGTTTTTAGTGCAGTGTGCCAGTGTACTAATGTTACAAATAAATTAAATTATTTGAATTTCCATTGAGTTTAATTAAATGCATGCTAGCGTACATGCTAGCCTTGATTATCCATATTTATACAGAAAAAAACATGACAAGGAAAATAGAATGATTAGAAAGTAATAAACATGATGTCTAAAAAAATAGCATATACTCAAACAAAAATATCAAGGTAAATATCAAAATTGTACCACAAACATAAATGTTGTAAATGATGTTTTAATTAAATTAGCATGAATATAAACACAAAATATTTAGACACATATCAAATTTGTAAATATACATTAAGTATAACTACACAAACAGATCACACCAGGAGCTATTTGAATGTGCAGATATAAATATAAGTAGCGCAACACAAAGGGAAGTGTGGTGGATAGTGCTCCCTAAATCTGTCGAGTATGTCGCTGTATTTGTTTGACTCCCAATCCACATTTCCGACTGCCGTGGCCGCCTTGTGGTCTTTAGTTACTTTGAGTAACAATTCCACCTTATCATCTGTCCACTCAAAGAAGTCCTTGCATTTCCTCACCATCATGCTCATTGTTGTATTTGCCGGTGACTAGCAACCAACTTCCTGTTTACACTTGTACGCGCATGCCCAGTGTGCACAAATGGTCACGTGACATGCCTTTTCGCTCGTGTAGTGTGGGCAGGGATCGTTTCTGAAATGCAGTGGAAATGGCAATATGAAAGAGGATCGTTTTTCATTTTAAAACACTGTTTTAAAACAAAAACGCACTAGTGTAAACAGGGCCTAAGTCTGAAATATGTAAGTCCTTGGCCGAAATAACTGGATGATTAGATTCTTCAGGCATCTTTGCTTTATCGAGGCGTCCACCAACTCTGATAATACCCGACAAAGAACTGGGTCGAGAGTATAGAGAGGACTACTCTGCTTAACTACTCCATACTTTCGGAGACTTGTTAATTCCTTGGAATCACTTCTTTTGACAATGATGGATGATTTGCATTTCAGCCTTCTCTAGTTCCTCTAAGGACATCAACTTTAATGACACATTAGATTTGAACTTCTGTATTTCCGTATTAACAATCACTCTCTTGTTGACACTGATCCATACCAGAACACACAAGAGCAGTTGTCAGTTTCTTCCTTTCTTTACTAAGGTCAATCAGAGTCATTTTTAGTCAGAGGATCCAAGCAACTGCTCTCTTCAGTCATATCCAAGATGAGTAGTGTTTTACAATGCATGATACGCAATCCGACTCTTCATGAACTTGCAACATATTCACCAGAACACTCCTTTTCATCTCTGGGTCATGAGGAGATATCACGTCAGTATCAACTGGATCCATTGGCCACTCCTCTTGTGGTTGGAGGACCAGGAATCCATATCTGATTTTTCAGGAATTAATTAACCTTTAGTCCTCTGGATGCCAAATCAACTGGATTACTAAATGAATTCACATAACTCTATTGTGTCACAGAAGTTTTAAGCATCACAGATACACTTTTTATGACAAAGCATTTGAATCTTGAGGTCTCATTTTGAATGTATTAAGTACTGAGGTACTGTCACTCCAGAAAATGGAATCTTGAAGTTGTATCCCAATGTCTTTATTCCATACCCTGTCCATTTGACAAGCAAGGGTAGCAGCAATAAGTTCAAGACGAGGTATGGTGATAGCTCTTAATGGTGTTACTCTTGCTTTACTCACTAAAAGTGTAGCATGAGCAAGTTGTTGGTCATTGTGAAGTAGAAGATACCATAACCCTTCTCACTGGCAGCTGAGAAATGATGCAGTTGAGCAGATATCACTCCTCCAAAGCATTCAGACTTCAAGCACCTGTCATGAAGATCCTCCAACCATTTATTCCATCGCTGAACATACTCTGTAGGAATTACATTGTCCAATTCGATTCCTTCTCTGTACAGATCCTGCAGTATTCTCTTGGCAGACAAAATTACAGGAGACAAAAAACCAAGAGGATCATAGATGTAACTGACAACCGAGAGAATTCCTCTTCTAGTAAGGGGTCTGTCCTTTACTGCCACTTTGAATTTAAAGACATCAGATTCAGCACACCACTGTGCACCCAATGCTCTTTCCAATGGTAAAGTGTCATGCTCCAAGTCTAGATCCTTGACCTTCCTTTCTCTGTCTGTCTCAAGTATAGTGCTCAACATAGCACAGCTGTTACTTATCCATTTTGTTAAACGAAATCCACCTCTGGCACACATTTCAGTGAGTGTTTGGTACAGCTGGACTGCATCAGAATATGCAGGAACAGACACAAGACAATTGCCCACATAGAAGTTCTTAAAGACAACATCTACAGTTTTGGGGTCAAAAAGATCCCTTTGGCCTTAAGCACACTTTGTCAGTGCAACACAAGAGCAGCTTGGAGATGATGTTGCTCCAAACAAATGCACCACCATTCTGTATTCTTCCAGATTGCCATTAATGATGGCAACAAACTCCAACCTGAACCATATGAGAATGCTCATCAGACAACTAGTTAAATCTGGGCCTTACAAAAGATGTTCATTCAACGATATTCCCTGGTATGATGCTCTACAATCAAACTCTTATTTTTTGTTTTTTTGGGGGATGATATACCCCATGATGGGGTACATGCCATAAATGTCCATCACATCTTGCCAGTTGTGCTGTAGACACCTTTTCTGCATAACTCCTAGAGATGACATCATCCAGGAAGTTGGCATAATCAGCATGAAATGAGGCATTTCCTCTAAACCTTCTGCTCTGTTCTTTGGCATGACCACTTCTCTGTTTCTCAATGGTAGGCCAATGTAATAATGCCTATCAATCAGTCTTGTTGACTGGGACACAAAATCCATGAACTGATAGTCTTCTTTGGACATTTCTACCTGTTCCTTTTGCACACATTCAGGAAAATCAGCTTTGAATTTCTAGGAGCTACAATAGGATTTTGCTCAATTGCAACAAAAAGTGAGCGTTTCATTATTATTTCCTTTGTTTGTTTGTTTGTTTGTTTAAACCCGCTAAGATCCTAAGCTAAGGTAAGATAAGCTAATTGACTACTGCAGCAATGGCGCTGCTTCTGCTAGTGAGCAGGGGTGGCTATGGATTACATGCGCTCTACTGTGTTCACTTCCACTGGTAGTCGCTGCACCTAGTTGCACAAAATTTGCATACAGTTAAACTTTTCTCCACTTTCAAAGTCTATGGACACGCCCGCATCCAGTCGTCAGTGGTCGCGTTCGCTCATGTCGCCAGAAGTTGCCAGCTCTCATTGAAAATGAGATGAAATGTCTCTGGTCACTTTGTCACTACAAGTCACTGTATGTGTGAATGCACCTTTAGAACTCCTTGGCATATTAGCGATTTAGTAGCCATGGATACACTCCACACTGACAACAAAAACAAGCACACTGACAACAGTTAATTGTTGATACACTCCACTGTTAATACACTCCACACAACATCAACAAGGACAACAATAATCATTTTCATCATCATCATCATCATATATTACTGGAGTGGCCACGCTTCATGCTAGGGTAGCACTGGGCTCCCTTGGCCACCCTTAGCTATGCCCATGACCCTTATAAATTTAGAAATACATATAATTGATTTAATTAGATTTTTAAAAATATTTTATATGTAATTCATTTATTTAAGACATACTGTGTGTCAGTCCCTACAGGATTTCACAATTTTGCGGTCACAAAAATTAACAGAAAATCAAGTAAACTCCGCAATATTCATTGGAGCTTGAAATTTTTCAAAATTAGCACAGATTTTCCACAGATTTGGGCCAAGGCATGTGATGTCATAACAGTCGATTCATGTGTCGAACATGAGTACAGCTAAATGTCTAATTTACCAACAAACATCACTGCGAAAGAGCGTGCAAAACTATTTTCTGCAATTGCATTTTCGCCAGTTCAAGCAGTTTTCCGCAAAAGAGGCACAAAGTACTCCACAAATTGCGTGCAATTTTTTAAAACAGCCACAGCAAAATCAATCATTTTTGGCCACAACAATAACAAAAAAAACCTCTGTTCAACAAAAGTGGTCGAAAATTTTAATATCTCAGTATCTCACTAAAAAAAGTTTACTGAGACTCATTACTGACATCTCTTTTTAATAAAAAATAATGTATGGCCACAACATAATAAGATCATTATATCCTCCAAACAAGCAAGAGTGTTGGTTTGTTTTTGACATTGGTGGGGACATAAAAGCAGTCCACAGAGACAGTACATCTGCCTAACTTTTGTCACAATACTGAATCTCACTGCTAACATATCACCATGTCATTGTTCGACCTCACCTGTGACCCTGCTACTCCACATGCCTCTCTTTCTGCTCTGTCTGAGATACTACCTGTCTAGGACTGCTTCTGTCACCTGACCTGACAAAATAATGATGCATGCCACATGAACACTGAGGAAAAACATTTATGGCTTAGTTCAATGGTTTTCAAAGTGGGGGCCGCCAGGGGGCGCCCGGGGGGCCTCAACAATTTGGTGTGCCCATCCCTCCCACTAGTATGTTTTCTCTTTCTCACTCTCAGAAAACCACACACACACACAATCAATTCCTAATGTAATGTAATGTAAAGATGTAAGATGTAATTATTAATAAAAAAAAGGGGGATATATTCAGAAGTCTGTATTTTTAACGTGTTTTAAAGACATCTTGGAAAAGGGGGACCTCGGTCAAATGTTAATGCCATTTGGGGGACCTTGCCCTGGAAAAGTTCGGGAACCCCTGACTTAACGAACTCGGGCTGAAAGTAGATACACACAGCTACACCGAGTATGGACCTGCCGCAAGTACACCAGCTTTCAGCCGAGATTGGCCCACATAACAAAACCCGTTTATCAGCCAGAAGTGGTGTTAACAGTCGGCAGGGCTCTGGGCAATCACCTTTTCACCGATACCAGCATTGAGCCGACAGTGGCGCATTTCTACCAGAATCGGACCAAATGTGTTTGCTATCTGGGATCCATTATGCATTTCTTCAGCTGCACAACTGTATGGGGCCTTTGTTGCCTTATTTTGACTGCAGGCAGGCCATGCTAGCACCAGCACTCTCTGTTTACACAACCATGTACTTGTAATCTAGACAGAATGTGGTTTGGCATTGTCTTGCTCTGGATGGCAGCATATGTTGCTCCAAAATATGTATATGTCTTTCTGCATGAATGGTACCCTCACAGATGTGCAAGTTACCCATGCCATGGGCACTGACACACCCCCATGCCATTACAGAGGCTGACTTTTGGACCTGACGCTGATAACAGCTTGGATGCTCCTTTTCCTCTTTGACCCAAAGATTTTAAGGCATCGTTGGAACTGGCTAACATCTCTGTTCATGAGTCTACAATACGTAAAACATTGAGGGTGTTAGATTTTAAGGACTATGACGGTTCGGAATACACCGCACCAGGGAAGAAAGAAAAACACTTACCCTGATACGGAGTATGCCACTTCTGACATCCAATTGTTAGATTTTAAGAAATCTCAGATTATGTCTTTCAGATCTTCTGTCATGCCTTCCAGCCTTTTTTACTTCTATTAACTCTTAGTTTTGTGCTATGAGCGAGAAAGTGAGATTTACCACAGAGTGTGCAGGCATGCCTGGAGGAGTCTAAATGAACACACACTGACACATGCTATTCACAGAGACTTCCCGTTTATTTCGTCTAGAACAGAAGTATTTATACACATTGATAACAGCATTGCGTAGTAGGCGGGTTTCTGCTTGTGCTAGACAGATTTAGACAAAATACACAGCACACTATGAAAATAAGTCTTTCCAAGATATAGAAAATACATGTGTCAGCTATAATAAAGGATGGCAGTTGATCAGCTTATTCAAAGAAGTAATAAAATGAATACATTCATCATAGGTATTCGATAGCACAGAGAGACACAAGCAGAAGCTATAACCTAGTATTCCACGTATCTAAGGTGTCTTATAATAGCATTTCATGATATAAGAGAATACATGATATAAGGGAATTCCCATCACAGGGTATCTATGGCAAGACACCACGAAGGAAGCCACTGCTGTCACAAATCGGAGGTTGAGCCAGAAGCAGGTGCAGATAATGACATTAGAAGCAACGTACCAAGAAACAAAGACACTAAGAAACCTGACTAAACACACTGTGGCAAGAAACAAACACCGAGACATAAACAACATGAGTCAAACATGGAACACAGGGTCTAAGACAACGAAAGACAAGCTAATAGTGCAGACAAGGACTATATATACCCATGAGTGCTCATTAACCAAAACGTGAATCAGGTGCAGGTGGTCATGTGACATGTAGTGCAGTGGCTGATGGGAAGTGGAGTCCAGAGCTTCCTGATACGTGACAGAACCCTCCCCCAAGGGCGCTACTCCCGGAGCGCCCAAAATTATACGTCCTCCATCTGGTGGTCCTGGCCCCCTGGAGAAAATGTCCCCCGCAAAACCAGGAGGCCGGGCGGCTTCTACAATGGCACAGGGAGGCTGAGATATTTCCTCGGCAGAGCATGAAAGCAGCGCGACGTCCCCAGCTGAATTGGAAGGCCGAGAGAAGTCCCCCGTGCGGCCAGGGAGAGGAGCGTGGGTCTCCTCGAAGCAGAAGGGGGAAACGCTAGTTGCCATGGAGCAGGCGGGCTGAGCGACGACCTCGGCCGGACGGGGAGTCTGAGCGACGACCTCGGCCGGACGGGGAGTCTGAGCGACGACCTCGGCCGGACGGGGAGTCTGAGCGACGACCTCGGCCGGACGGGGAGTCTGAGCGACGACCTCGGCCGGACGGGGAGTCTGAGCGACGACCTCGGCCGGACTGGGGAGTCTGAGCGACGACCTCGGCCGGACGGGGAGTCTGAGCGACGACCTCGGCCGAGCGGGAAGGCAGGGCGACGTCCTCGGCTGAGCGACGACCTCGGCGGAGCATGAAGGCAGAGCCACGACCTCGGCGGAGCATGAAGGCAGAGCGACGACCTCGGCGGAACAGGGAAACAGAGCACTGTACTCGGCAGAGTGGGCAGGCTGAACGAGAGCCATAATAGGGGAGGGAGGGTGGGAGATGGTATTAGCCCCGACCACAAACTCCCCCTTGTACCTGGACTCCTCCTCCTGTTGGCGTGGCATGGCGTAGTCCTTCATGAACATAGGCGGTAAGTTGAAGCCCAGGTACTTCCTGGCGACCTGCTGCTTTCGTAGCGCAGCTTGGTAATCTTCCGACTGTTGGCGTAACTTGGCAAAGTACTCCACTAACATTGGTGACATCCTGACGCCCCAGTTATCCATCCTGGCGATCTGCTGCTTCTGATTGTAGGTCTTTCGTTCTGTCACAAATCAGAGGTTGAGCCAGAAGCAGGTGCAGATAATGACATTTATTAGAAGCAACATACCGAGAAACAAAGACACTAAGAAAACTTGAGTAAACACACTGTGGCAAGAAACAAACACCGAGACATAAACAACGTGAGTCAAACATGGAACACAGGGTCTAAGACAACGAAAGACAAGCTAATAGTGCAGACAAGGACTATATATACCCATGAGTGCTCATTAACCAAAACGTGAATCAGGTGCAGGTGGTCATGTGACATGTAGTGCAGTTGCAGTGGCTGATGGGAAGTGGAGTCCAGAGCTTCCTGATACGTGACAACTGCTTACTAAAAAGAACATTGCTGCACGCCTGAAGTTTGCAAAAGAGCACATTGACACTCCACAGCGGTATTGGCAAAATGTTTTTTGGAGTGAGGAAACTAAGATTGAACTATTTGGAAAAACCACACAGCAGTACATCTGGTGTAAAAAGGGCATGGCATATCATCATGAAACCATCATCCCAACCGTAAAGTATGGTGGAGGAAACATCATGATTTGGGCCTGCTTTGCTTCATCAGGGCCTGGCCAGCGTTCAATCATTGCGGGGAAGATGAATTCCCAAGTATATCAGACCGTTCTTCAGGATAATGTGAGAATGTCTGTACGTCAGCTGAAACTGTGTAGAAGTTGGGTGATGCAACAGGACAACGACCCAAAACACAGGAGCAAGTCCACAACAAAATGGCTTCAGAAAAACAAAATCCACCTTTTGGAGTGGCCAAGTCAGAGCCCAGACCTCAACCCAATAGAGATATGGAATGACTTGAAGAGAGCCATACACATGAGACGTCCAATGAATATGACAGAGCTAAAGTAGTTCTGCCAGGAAGAATGGGCTAAAATTCCTCCTGAATGATGTGTAGGTCTGATCCACAGCTACAGGAAGCCTGGTTGAGACTATTGCTGCCAAGGTGGGGTCAACCAGTTATTAATTGTAAGGGTTCTCTTACTTTTTCCACTGCCATTTTGAATGTTGAATGAGTGTGTTAAATAAAGACATGAGGGATCAGAATTTATTTTGTGTTATTATTTTAGGCACATTATATTTGTCAATACCCTTGACTTAGATGAAGATCAGATCACATTTTATGACAAATTTATTCAGTGTCATGATCCCCCCTTGAAGCAGCGTGCTCTAAGCGTGAATGCGCGAGCACCTGCTTTTCCAATGTTGACAGCAGTGACATTTCAACATGTGCTTTTGTTATTGTTTATGTCATGTCTCCTCCCCGTCCTGTCATTGGTTGTCATGTCACGTTTGTCCGGATTACCCTCAGCTGTTAGCAGTTGCGAGGGTAATCATATCAGCATATATTCCGCATGCCTCGGAACACTCAATGCGGGATATTAGACTAGAATAGAGTAGATGTGTTTAATGCGTGTCATAGTCATAGTCATAGTCATAGTCGTTAGTTTACTGGTTTCTCGGCTACCAGTCCCTCGCTGTATGCCACGTTTCATGTTTTGTTTATCGACCCTGTTTTCCGTACCACGACCTTGATCTCTGCCTTGCCCAAGTTAATGCCTGTTCGCCGATCGTCTGACCTTGCATGTTTTGGATTATGTTTTGGATTACGTTTTGGATCACGATTTGGATTTGTTTGCCTGTCTTTCTTTAAATAAAACTCTCATTCGAACTGCGATTGCATCCGCCTTATCTTCCGTTTCGTCATGAGATGTGACAGAATATCCCACCGCACCATGGATGCAGCACTAGGACGAGAGAGAAGTCAAGCTACAGAAACCAGGGAAGTAATTGGACAATACCTCATCAGGGAACGCTCGGATTACTGGCCACGTTTATTGTCCGTGCAATTTCTTCAAAGGTACGAGGTCGGGGTTCGGCGAGAGACAGCAGGATTGGGGAGCTACCCGCTGGAGTTTCTGTTTAGCTGCCAGGTGTATTTTTGCAGCCTGGCATATCCCAAACCTAATAAGAGACAGTGGATCGGGTTCATGGTGTCCTGGTTTTGCGGTCCAGCCCGTGACTGGGCGGAGCAGCTGGTGAGTGCTGGGTCCTCAGCCCTCCATGATGTCTCACAATTTTCAGAACTGTTTATGGAGGAGTTTTCACAGCCCGGACAACTTTGTGGTCTTGATTTACTGGGGTGGAGAGTCAATGGACAGCCCCAGGCGGACCCGCCATTCAACCTCTATTATGAGGAGATGGACAGGGCAGTAACCAGCGATCCGCTTCAGGTTCCGGCCAACGCGGGGGAGAATTCTCCGAGATGTATGACCGAGGGCTGCGGGAGAGAGACTCAGCTTCAATGTCGCACCTGCAAGAAGCTGGGCCTCCAGGAAGCTTTCTCCTGCTACAAGGAATGCTTCAAGAGCAGCTGGCGTCAGCACAAACGTTTACGTTTAAGTCCAAGCCTGCTGACCCAGTTCCGCTCATGTCCAGCCCGGTTAACCAAGTTCCACTCACGTCCAAGCCTGCTGATCAAGTTCTGTTCAAGTCCAAGCCTGCTGACCCAGTTGACTAAGTCATGCTCATGTCCAAGCCTGCTGACCAAGTCATGCTCATGTCCAAGCCTGCTGACCAAGTCATGCTCATGTCCAAGCCTGCTAACCCATTCATGCTCAAGTCCAAACCTGCTGACAAAGTGCAGCCCATGCCCAAGTCTACCGACCCGGTCGCCCAAGTTCAGCCCACGCCCGAGTCTTCGTGACACAGCCATTCTAATCCTGCAGCGTGATTATGATTATGATTATCATAATTATGATTATGATTATGTCTCAGTGTTTATTGTGTAACAATAGACATCCAAGCATAGGGTTTTATTATGAAAATAAATGAAGGTTAGAATACAGTTCGAAGCTGTAAAACTATACAAGTGCAGTATGAGATGAGCAGCAAATGCTTACTTTGATCATCTCCTCATATGAAATGTAGAAAATGTGATCTTGATCTTTTGTCTTGAGCCAGCCCTTCACATGGTCAAACCATGAACCAAACATTACTGTGGACTGTGAAAATGTACACTTATGAGAACACTAGTACAGAAAGGTACGGTTTATCATAGGAGTGACAAAAATAATAAAAACAAGAGGGAACACATAAAATCAGAGGCAACAGACTGATGAAATGTACAAATACACTGCAATGATCATTTGGCTTATTAATTAAATGATTCATCTTAAATCATATTCTTTAGTAACTGCTATGAATTATTCATTAATTACAGTGTAATTAACAGGAAAGGTATGCAATCTCAAGAGTTAATACATGTTCATAATTCAGCTTCTAGGTTAATCATTTATTGCATATAAATAAAAAGAATTCATATTAGCTGTAATATCCCATTTTGAAATACATTATAGCATATATTTAAACTTCACATTTTGTGCTTTTTATTACTTTGATAACAGCCTCATAAAAGCCTAGTTAGAAATGTGAAGTGAAAATGATATAATAGTTTTACTTTTGCTGTTTAGAAACTTTTCTGAAACTCATCAATGGCTGGATTGACCAGGTACGAAGCCATGCCAAAGTAGTGGAAGGAGGATGTAAACACATTGTTAGGATTTTGCATTATGTAAATGACCTGGAAGGTAATTGGAGAGGTGCAGCCTTTGTCAGTTTACTTAAAATATAAATTGACCATGATATTGTTAATAGATGGAATGTACTAAATGGTTGTGTTCCAGTTAGTATATTTTCATTCTTAATACCTGCATACAGTATATACATTATAGCGAGTACACAGGCTAGTATATAACATATCTATCAGCATGTCAACACTGAGTGCAGTTCAAACCATTGAAATTAGAAAGCTCGTTCTCATCACTGACTATGTTGTTGTAAGTATGTCTAAGTTGCCTACAGCTAAGCATCTGTTAGCACCCACATGTCATGATTGAAAGGTGAGATGGATGCAGGTGCAGAATTTTAAACGTTTTAATAAATAAACCAACAAAATACTAAAGACACTATGACTAAGGGAAAACACTGTGGCAAAGACTAAACATAAAGTAAAGAAACAAAACACGGTAACAGGGACAAAGGTAAAGTAAGACAAACGTGAGACAGAGTGCAGTGCAAACTGTGGCTATATGAGTGCTCGTTAACAGAAACGTGATTCAGGTGCAGGTGGTCATGTGACTTTGGTGCCGTGGCTGCTGGGAACTGTAGTTCCGAGTTCCCTCTCTGAGCTCATGATACCACAATTCCTTGCAGACTAAGCATGCACTTATATCTTCTTTCAGTGGATTTTCTGAATAAGGTGTTTAAATGCAACAAATTTCCAATAAAACAAGCATACTCCAGGGATGGGAATCGGAATTTGGGGAATCAGAATATTATCTTAATTAGATTAGATTAGATTAGATTCAACTTTATTGTCATTAAGCAGAGTACAAGTACAGAGCTAATGAAATGCAGTTAGCATCTAACCAGAAGTGCAAGATATATCAGAGAATATATTAAAATATTGACAGTAGGTATTGCAGATGAGAGGTATGTACAGTACGGACATCAACATATGTACAGTTGGATGATATATGTACAGAACATAGTTAAATTGTGAGGTTGTACAGATGGTGCAAATATGAATAGTGCAAGTAACATGTTATATATACAGAACATTGTTAAATAGTGTGAAAGTACAGGTAATTCAAATATGAATAGTGCAAGGAACTATCCAACAAATAACTGTCCAATAAAATAGTGAGCAGTACAGTATAGTGCAAGGTGTGGAAATTTAGAGTGGAGGGGTTGAGTTTAGCAGGGTCACAGCCTCGGGGAAGAAGCTGTTCCTGAGCCTACTTGTGCGGGAATGTAGACTCCTGTAGCACCTGCTGGAAGGGAGGAGGGTGAAAAGTCTATTCTTAGGGTGGGAGGCATCCTTAATGATGTTTTTTGCCCGTCCCAGGCAACGCTTGTGGTAGATGTTATTAATGGTGGGTAGCTGGGCGCCGGTTATTTGTTGGGCAGTTTTAACTACCCGCTGGAGTGCTTTGTGATCGGAAGCAGAGCAGTTGCCGTACCAGACTGAGATGCAGTTAGTGAGTATGCTCTCAATGGTACAGTGATAGAAGTCCACCAGGATCCTAGGACATAGGTGTGCTTTCTTGAGGTTCCTTAGGAAGTAAAGACGCTGCTGCGCCTTTTTGACTATGGTGGAGGTGTTAAGAGACCAGGTGAGATCATCTGAGATGTGGCTGCCAAGGAACTTGAAACCAGGCACACGCTCCACCACAGCTAAGAGATGCCATCTCTAAGGCACTCCACTATGCATTTACCCATCTATACAGTCGAAACTCATATGTCAGAATGCTGAATCGGGCAATTGGATTGCAGCGTTTTCAAGACTCCACGCTAATCAGAATATTGCCAAATTAATATTAATATCAGAATATTAATGTGCATGTAAACACATTAAGTTACACAGGGTGAATTTCTCTATTAATTTCCTCTGACTTAATGAAGACAAAACTAAAATAATTGTTTTTGGCCCCCTGAGATTGAGAGATGGTCTCATTAATGAGCTCCATCATCACTTCCCCTCAATTTCTTCGCAGGTTCGGGACCTTGGCTTCATTCTGGACTCAGAATTATGCTTAATCAAACAGATAAATTTGGTCGTTAAGATTAGTTTTTATCAACTGCGGATTATTTTGAAACTCAAAACATTTTTGTCTTTCCAGGATTTGGAGAAGGTTATTCATGCTTTTATTATTTTTCGCTTAGTTTACTGTAATTCATTATACTTGGGTCTTCCTCAGTCATCTCTGGCTCGTCTGCAGATGGTTCAGTATGCAGCTGCAAGGCTGTTGACCAGGGCAAAGAAGTTTGATCGTGACACCCCAATTTTAGCATCGCTTCACTGGCTCCCAGTCTGTTTTAGGATTCAGTTTAAGGTTCTGATGTTTGTTTTTAAAACTCTTAATTATCAAGCTCCTTCCTATCTCGAGGATCTTCTTAAACCACATTCATCAAACAGATGTCTAAGATCTTCTGATAGGTTTCTTTTGCATGTCCCTCGTTCCCGGTTAAAAACAAAGGGGGATAGAGCTTTTGCTGTTGCTGCCCCCCGTCTTTGGAATCAGCTGCCACTGGACATCCGCCTTGCACCTTCTATTACCACTTTTAAAAATAGGTTTAAAACATATCTCTTCTGTCAGGCTTTTTGATCAAATTTTTAATTTTTTAAACAAATTTTTAATCAATTTTTTCTATCGTCTATTGTCTGTTTTTATTTGGTCTTTCATTACTCTGTTCAGCACTTTGGTCAGCTTTGCTGTGTGAAACGTGCTATATAAATAAATTTTACTTACTTACTTACTTACTTACTTACTTACTTACTTACTTACTGTGTTTGTAGCTTGTTGGCTATTAGATGGCTAATACAAGCAAGCTGTTAAATAAATTGGGACAGTGGAAGTATAAGGTTATAAAATGAGAATTCATAAAGTTTTAAACCACAGTTTGGTTTTTGTGAAACTTTTCACACATATAGAGGCATGCAAATAAAACAGAATAATATCAGCAATCAGAACCAATCAGAACCTCATAATTCCAAGGTCTTGAAATAGAAATAGGTAAATATGATGTACATTTCTTTTCTAAAAACAGGACTGGGAATTGTGGAAATGAAAATTAAAGTCACGAGTGCACTTGCTTGTAATCCAAATATGTGAATGTAACAATATGTGGTACTGAAAGCCAGAAAATGAATGCTTTTGGACACACTTGTTTTGCTGGCCAGGTACCTACACACTAACTAATCATTGTAGTCAGATCATAATTGGAAGAGTTCATCCTAATACTTTTGGCTTGACTTGGAAGTAGGACTCGGTCATCATGTCAAAATGAAAGTGGGTCACAAAGACGCATGGAGACTGCCTTTGCACTGAGTATCTTGGCCCAGTGCTCTTCCAGCCATGGAACCCGGTCCCAGTTTGGTATAGTGTGCACCGAAGTGAGATCTCCCTCACTGTGGATCAGAGGAACAATCTCCTTCATCCATGTTGTACCTACAGAGAATTATTATAGAGTCCAATTATAACCCAATGACACAGATCAGATGGAAACAAGACTAATGCTGCACATCTGGCCAAAGTCACAGTGTTGTAATAAAACCTGTAATGTTGATGCACAATTGAGGTCATAAGTTTACATATGCTGTGCAGAATCTGCTAAATGTTTATAATAATGTTTTTAAATAAGAGGGATTGTAAATATTTCATTTAGTTTTTTTAATTAGTACTGCCCTGAATAAGCATTACAGATGTTTATAAAATAGACCACAAGACACAATAATAACTGAATTTACACAAATGAACCAGTTCAAAAGTTTACCTAAGCTTGTTTCTTAATACTGAGTGTTGTTACCTTCAGAAAAACCCTCCAGGTCCTGCACATTCATTGCTTTTCCAACATCTTCTGCATATTCAACCCCTTTTCAACAGTGGCTATATGATGTTTTGATCCATCATTTCACAGTGAGGACTTGTACACAGCTATTACAAAAGGTGCAAACATTCACTGATGCTCAAGAAGGCAACATGATACTGTACATCAGCCCCTCCAGGATTTCGTGATTTTGTTATCACAGAAATTAATGCAAGATCAAGTAAACTCTGCAATATTCCGAGGAGCTTGCAACTAGTCAAAATTACCGCAGATTTTCTCCAGATTTGGTCCAAGATGCGTCATGTAGCATCATCACAACACGCATACAGTCAAAGCCCTCTTCGATTCACGTGCGTTGAACATGAATACAACTAAAAAGTCTCATTTATCAACAAACATCACTGTGAAAGACAGTGCAAAAAAATTTGTGCAATTGTAATTTCACAAAAAATTCTGCTTTGCATAACAAATTTTTAAAACAGTCGCAGCAATAAGCATTTCGGGTCGCTACAACCCCCCCCCCCCCAAAAAAAAAAAAAAAAAACCTCGAAAAATGAAATCCTGTATAGGCTGCTTCAGTGAGAGCCAGGAACGTGTAAAAATTTGAACAGGATGATTGGTGTAAATTGTTATTATTTTGTTTAAAGATCTTATTTAAATTATGTACATTCAGTTATTATTGTGGGCGTGGGCAGATCTTGGCTGTGAGAGAGAGAAGATAGTTTGTATATATTGTAACCATAGTTTTGACAGGTATAGGTCAAAGGTCAAAAAGATACACATTCTAACTCTCTATATCTAGATCAAAGGTCATGATCATAAAAATATGAATAGTTATGTTAAATCTGGATCACATCCATTCGTGACCATATATGGTGCTGCCATGTGTGTTTTTCCGCCCCACACGTTGCGCACACCTGGTACATCTTTTCACATAGAATATGAAACTCTCTGTGGTAGGACATAAAAATATATATAGTTTTGTTAAATCTGGTTCACATCCAAATCATGACCATACCTGGTACGACCATTTGTTCCCCCCCCACCCCCACACACACACACACAGACAAAAGTTGCATACTCATGTTTTTCCTCTTCACATAGAATATGAAGCTCTCTGTGGTAGGTCATAAGAATATATATAGTTTTGTTAAATCTGGTTCACATCCAAATCGTGACCATACCTGGTACGACCATTTGTTCCCCCCACCCCACCCCAACCCCTCCCCAACCCCTCCCCACACAGACAAAAGTTGCATACTCATGATTTTCCTCTTCACATAGAATATGAAGCTCTCTGTGGTAGGTCATAAGAATATATATAGTTTTGTTAAATCTGGTTCACATCCAAATCGTGACCATACCTGGTACGGCCATGTGTATCCCACATCCAAACAAAAATATGACGCACACAAACGCACTTTATTTTCACATTATTTAAAAGGAATTTAAGTGTTATGTACTAAATTACCATAATTATGAGCACAAGTTGTTAAGTTGACAATCATTTTTAAAATTACGTTTCTCCATTTAGATTGTCTGCAGTAGAATGCAGTCTTTTAATCCAGGAAAAATGACTGCCTTTAAGTTTTATAACAATAGTAAGTAAAATCCAGCGTGATTTACATTACAAATCTCATACGTAACATCTCTGCAGGATTTATAGACGTTAAAGCACTGAATGAAATGAACAATATAGACAAAAAATAAACACTCTGTGTCTACTACTTTTATCTCTCATAGAACTATCCACAGTCCAAAGGCTGTGGAGCTAGAAGGCTACGCGTGCGAATGACAAAAGATTTTTAAAAATAAAATAAAAAATGTATCAATACATGAAATTAGATTACACAATGTAGTTGAGGTTTACATGAATAAGCAGAAATGTAATCATGCTTATCTTTCCTATAGCACAATTGAAAAGCCCTCTCTAGATGAACAGATTTGTCAAATGAAACTTTTTCCTTCTTTTCCACTGCTACGGTAAACTAAAGAGTGGATATTCAAATGACACTGCTAAATATGACTAGCATTAGCTACGTGTACTAGTGCAAAATAGTCCATCAAATGTATTAGCCGGTGTAGCCTATACACGAGTCCACTATCGGTCATATCACAACTGAGAACATGCCCCAAATTCATTGCTTTAGTAGAATTTAATGGTAAGTGAAATGATAATCACATTGTAATGTACTTAGTATTTGTTCAGTCTACAGGTCCTCTAACACTCTGTTAAATGAATAAATGTAAATGTACTACAACGTAAATTTTGTTTTAAATCAATTAACGCAGAAATTACACACAATATTAAGTTGATGTAATTATCAACATTATTATGTCAACACCACTCATCAAAATAATGTGTACAACTTTAAATATTTAATTAATTCAATAAATTAGAATTTTTATCTTGCAACCACACATTAAATTTAGATTGTGGGGGTTTGTTTTGTATAGCTCCGCTGTTAGAAAATACATGATGGTTGAACGTGAACATAAATGAGCAGAATGTAAGCTTGTGAAATAAATTCAACTTTATTGATTGCACTTTTTGAGAAAATGACATGACTTTGAATAAAACTTTACTGAAATAAATACTCTAAAACATTGATATACCCGAAGAAATGTAAAAAAGAAAAAATAATTAAAAAAAACTTTTTACATACCTTCTAAATAGGTCCCTTTAGGAGGTAAACGTTTTAAAGACGGTGTTTTATAAGAAACGCGCGTATTACAGGCCTTCTAAACCTAACCCTTTAGGATGTAAAATGCTGCTTAAAAGAATCGAGAGTTTTGTTTAAACTAGAAGACACAATTTCCGGGGAATGTCTTGTAGGCCTATACACAGTGTCCTACACATCTGAGGTGTGTGTGTGTATGTGGGTGTGGGGGTGTGTGCGTGCGTGTGTGTGGGTGTGTTAGAGAGAGAGAGAGAGAGAGAGAGAGAGAGAGAGAGAGAGAGTCGAGTGTTTCCTGGGGGTTTGCTGACCAGACTGCTTACAGTGTGTTTATGTTAATGAATCAAGGGACGAGTCGTGTGTTTTAGGGTTTAACGATCCCTACCAATGTGTACATTTGTGGTTTAAGTGAATCTTTGTTTCTGAAATTACTTCTGTGGTAAATATCAGTTTGTGTAACTAATCTATCAGAAAATACTAGACCTGGTGACTGAATGTGGTAGATGTATTAGAATTTTGGACATGTTATGCATGTGTAGCTCCCTATGTGTATGATCTATGTGTAATCCTTCTGTCAAGAAATGAGCAGACTGAGGTTTGTGAAATAATTGAACTGTTTATTGGCTACGTTGTTGAGAAAAACACTGTGATGTGTAAAACATTTCTACAGTCCTTCAAGGGTTAGGAGGCAGAAAAACATTTAAAGACGGTGTTTTAAAAGAGTCGTGCATTTTGTTTAAACTATAAACAAGATTTCAGAAAATGGTCCGCCAACGAGGATACTTACACAGAACTGTCGCTAAATACATAAGCTTTCGTCTATGCTTTGACATCCCGTGTCCCAGCAGTACATTTATGACCTCTGATGACCATATGGGTGTGCGGGGGGTGGGTGTGAGAGAGAGAGACACAGGTGTTCTTTCGGGGGTTTTGCTGACCAGAATTCTTACAAATGTGTTTGTTAACGAATTAAAGGGAGTCGTGTGTCTCAGTGTTAAAATAGTGGTTAAGACGTCGTAGTGGGTGTGGGGGGTGTGCGTGCGTGTGTGTGGGTGTGTTAGAGAGAGAGAGTCGAGTGTTTCCTGGGGGTTTGCTGACCAGACTGCTTACAGTGTGTTTATGTTAATGAATCAAGGGACGAGTCGTGTGTTTTAGGGTTTAACGATCCCTACCAATGTGTACATTTGTGGTTTAAGTGAATCTTTGTTTCTGAAATTACTTCTGTGGTAATTATCAGTTTGTGTAACTAATCTATCAGAAAATACTAGACCTGGTGACTGAATGTGGTAGATGTATTAGAATTTTGGACATGTTATGCATGTGTAGCTCCCTATGTGTATGATCTATGTGTAATCCTTCTGTCAAGAAATGAACAGACTGAGGTTTGTGAAATAATTGAACTGTTTATTGGCTACGTTGTTGAGAAAAACACTGTGATGTGTAAAACATTTCTACAGTCCTTCAAGGCTGTATGATATCGTTGTTCTCTTTTACTGAAAGAAAGGTCAAAACCATCGGTGTTATTCGTTGTGAAGACTGAAGTGACAATATGTCTGAAGAAAATGAAAATATGTATTACATATCCTACCTGCTAACCAGGTTATTTTAAGGGTGAAAAAAACCTTTTTTTAAAGACGGTGTTTTAAAAGAGTCGTGCATTTTGTTTAAACTATAAACGAGATTTCAGAAAATGGTCCGCCAACGAGGATACTTACACAGAACTATCGCTAAATACATAAGCTTTCGTCTATGCTTTGACATCCCATGTCCCAGCAGTACATTTATGACCTCTGGTGACCATGTGGGTGTGCGGGGGTGGGTGTGAGAGAGAGAGACACAGGTGTTCTTTCAGGGGTTTTGCTGAACAGAATTCTTACAAATGTGTTTGTTAACGAATTAAAGGGAGTCGTGTGTCTCAGTGTTAAAATAATGGTTAAGACGTCGTAGTTAAAACACAGAAGAAACTCTGCAACTATCTGTTACTATGTCTGCTCCGAGAAATCCTAATACCCTTAGAAGATTGCTGTGTATTCACCAACAAGAGGACCTGTTGAAATGAGAGAGGACCTGACTTTTGCTCCAAAATTTTTTTTTTTAAAAACCAAGAGGTTAGTTTGACAATTTATTAATGAAGGTAATGTAAATACGTTGTTGTTTAACCCTGAGCAGGGCGTCAACAGCTCCAGAGATCCTGTCTTAAGTCCGAGGGTTTAGTTAGGAGGTAGAAAAACATTTAAAGACGACGTTTTAAAAGAAACAAGTGTTTCATCCTTAAAATAACCTGGTTAGCAGGTAGGATATGTAATACATATTTTCATTTTCTTCAGACATATTGTCACTTCAGTCTCCACAACGAATAACACCGATGGTTTTGACCTTTCTTTCAGTAAAAGAGAACAACGATATCATACAGCCTTGAAGGACTGTAGAAATGTTTTACACATCACAGTGTTTTTCTCAACAACGTAGCCAATAAATAGTTCAATTATTTCACAAACCTCAGTCTGCTCATTTCTTGACAGAAGGATTACACATAGATCATACACATAGGGAGCTACACATGCATAACATGTCCAAAATTCTAATACATCTACCACATTCAGTCACCAGGTCTAGTATTTTCTGATAGATTAGTTACACAAACTGATAATTACCACAGAAGTAATTTCAGAAACAAAGATTCACTTAAACCACAAATGTACACATTGGTAGGGATCGTTAAACCCTAAAACACACGACTCGTCCCTTGATTCATTAACATAAACACACTGTAAGCAGTCTGGTCAGCAAACCCCCAGGAAACACTCGACTCTCTCTCTCTCTCTCTCTCTCTCTCTCTCTCTCTCTAACACACCCACACACACGCACGCACACCCCCCCACACCCACATACACACACACACCTCAGATGTGTAGGACACTGTGTATAGGCCTACAAGACATTCCCCGGAAATTGTGTCTTCTAGTTTAAACAAAACTCTCGATTCTTTTAAGCAGCATTTTACATCCTAAAGGGTTAGGTTTAGAAGGCATGTAATACGCGCGTTTCTTATAAAACACCGTCTTTAAAACGTTTACCTCCTAAAGGGACCTATTTAGAAGGTATGTAAAAAGTTTTTTTTTTATTATTTTTTCTTTTTTACATTTCTTCGGGTATATCAATGTTTTAGAGTATTTATTTCAGTAAAGTTTTATTCAAAGTCATGTCATTTTCTCAAAAAGTGCAATCAATAAAGTTGAATTTATTTCACAAGCTTACATTCTGCTCATTTATGTTCACATTCAACCATCGTGTATTTTCTAACAGCGGAGCTATACAAAACAAACCCCCACAATCTAAATTTAATGTGTGTTTGCAAGATAAAAATTCTAATTTATTGAATTAATTAAATATTTAAAGTTGTACACATTATTTTGATGAGTGGTGTTGACATAATAATGTTGATAATTACATCAACTTAATATTGTGTGTAATTTCTGCGTTAATTGATTTAAAACAAAATTTACGTTGTAGTACATTTACATTTATTCATTTAACAGAGTGTTAGAGGACCTGTAGACTGAACAAATACTAAGTACATTACAATGTGATTATCATTTCACTTACCATTAAATTCTACTAAAGCAATGAATTTGGGGCATGTTCTCAGTTGCGATATGACCGATAGTGGACTCGTGTATAGGCTACACCGGCTAATACATTTGATGGACTATTTTGCACTAGTACACGTAGCTAATGCTAGTCATATTTAGCAGTGTCATTTGAATATCCACTCTTTAGTTTACCGTAGCAGTGGAAAAGAAGGAAAAAGTTTCATTTGACAAATCTGTTCATCTAGAGAGGGCTTTTCAATTGTGCTATAGGAAAGATAAGCATGATTACATTTCTGCTTATTCATGTAAACCTCAACTACATTGTGTAATCTAATTTCATGTATTGATACATTTTTTATTTTATTTTTAAAAATCTTTTGTCATTCGCACGCGTAGCCTTCTAGCTCCACAGCCTTTGGACTGTGGATAGTTCTATGAGAGATAAAAGTAGTAGACACAGAGTGTTTATTTTTTGTCTATATTGTTCATTTCATTCAGTGCTTTAACGTCTATAAATCCTGCAGAGATGTTACGTATGAGATTTGTAATGTAAATCACGCTGGATTTTACTTACTATTGTTATAAAACTTAAAGGCAGTCATTTTTCCTGGATTAAAAGACTGCATTCTACTGCAGACAATCTAAATGGAGAAACGTAATTTTAAAAATGATTGTCAACTTAACAACTTGTGCTCATAATTATGGTAATTTAGTACATAACACTTAAATTCCTTTTAAATAATGTGAAAATAAAGTGCGTTTGTGTGCGTCATATTTTTGTTTGGATGTGGGATACACATGGTCGTACCAGGTATGGTCACGATTTGGATGTGAACCAGATTTAACAAAACTATATATATTCTTATGACCTACCACAGAGAGCTTCATATTCTATGTGAAGAGGAAAATCATGAGTATGCAATTTGTGTCTGTGTGTGGTGGGGTGCAGTGGAGTGGGGTGGGGGGTGGGGGGGGGGAACAAATGGTCGTACCAGGTATGGTCACAATTTGGATGTGAACCAGATTTAACAAAACTATATATATTCTTATGACCTACCACAGAGAGCTTCATATTCTATGTGAAGAGGAAAAACATGAGTATGCAACTTTTGCCTGGGGGGGGGGGGGGGGGGGACAAATGGTCGTACCAGGTATGGTCACGATTTGGATGTGAACCAGATTTAACAAAACTATATATATTTTTATGTCCTACCACAGAGAGTTTCATATTCTATGTGAAAAGATGTACCAGGTGTGCGCAACGTGTGGGGCGGAAAAACACACATGGCAGCACCATATATGGTCACGAATGGATGTGATCCAGATTTAACATAACTATTCATATTTTTATGATCATGACCTTTGATCTAGATATAGAGAGTTAGAATGTGTATCTTTTTGACCTTTGACCTATACCTGTCAAAACTACGGTTACAATATATACAAACTATCTTCTCTCTGCTGTGGGTGTCGGCAGACTCGGGTGTGAGCAGAACTTGGCTATCGGTGTCGGCGGACTCGGGCGTGAGCAGAACTTGGCTGTCGATGTCGGCGGACTCGGGCTTGAGCAGAACGTGGTCGGCCGTGTCGGCAGACTTGGTCTTGAGCAGAACTTGGTCGGTAGACTCGGGCATGGGCAGAACTTGGTCGGCCGTGTCGGTTGACTTGGGCATGGGCAGAACTTGGGCGGCTGTGTCGGTAGATTTGGGCATGGGCAGAACTTGGGCGGCCATGTCGGTAGACTTGGGTGTGGGCAGAACTTGGGCGGCCGTGTCGGTAGACTTGGGCGTGGGCAGAACTTGGGCGGCCATGTCGGTAGACTTGGGCATGAGCGGAACTTGGTCAACTGGGTCAGCAGGCTTGGACATGAGCGGAACTTGGTCAACTGGGTCAGCAGGCTTGGACATGAGCGGAACTTGGTCAATCAGGTCAGCAGGCTTGGACATGAGCGGAACTTGGTTAACTGGGTGAGCAGGCTTGGACATGAGCAGAACTTGGTCAGCAGGCTTGGACATGAGCGGAACCTGGTCAACTGACTTGGGTGTGAGCAGAGCTTGGTGGTCTGTGTTAACATACACTTGGTGGCTCATCCACTCATAATGCATGTGGAACGGCAGGTCAGCATTATTCGCCACATTGACTCCCTTCAACAGCTTATCCAGGTTGTTGCTCTGCCCTGGTTCTCCAAACTCCTTCAAAAACAGGTCCATAAATTGCCTACGTGTAAAAATATGAACAGGATGATTGGTGTAAATTGTTATTATTTTGTTTAAAGATCTTATTTAAATGATGTACATTCAGTTATTATTGTGTCTTGTGGACTAGATGTAAACACCTGTTATGTGAAATAGCTTATTCAGGGCAGTACTAATTAAAAACTAAATGCAGTTTTTATTATCCAGCTTTTTTTTCTTATTAACTGTCACGTTTCTTGACGTAGAGGAAGATAGGACGGATGCAACGGTTGGAACGGTTTTCTTTATTGAGAAACACAGGCAGGTAAATCCAATACGTGATCCAGAAACGTAATCCCAAACATGCAATAGGTCAGGAGATCGGCAAACAGGCATACACAGGGTTAGGCAGGAATCAAGGTCGTGGTCATGGAAAACAGGGTCGATAAACAAAATGAGAAACATAAACAACAACGAGGGACTGGTAGCGGAGAAACCAGCGTGAACTAAACTAACGAACCTAAACATGAACTAAGACATGGGCTATGACTATGACTAAGACATTCACGAAACACATCTACATCTAAATCATCTAATCTATCTACTCTAATATTCCGTGTTGAGTGTTGGGAGGCACGCGGTGTATATGCCGACATGATCAGCCTCGTAACTGCTAACAGCTGAGGGCAATACAGACACACGTGACACCATAACCAATGACAGGACGGGGAGGAGATATAACAGAAACATAAACAGATGCACGTGTCGAAATGTCACAACTGTCCACATGGGAGAAGCAGGTGCTCGCGCACCTGCTTGTGCACGTGCACTCACATGCTCCACAGCGCGCTGCACAAAGGGGGACTCATGACAATTAACATTTTGCAGATTCTGCAAGGAGTATGTAAACGTATGACCTCAACTGTAAATCCAGCTGGGTGCAGAGGACATTCACTCGAGTGACCAAGACAACGTGTTAAATTATTGTCCAATCCCATTGCGGACCATGCTGCCGAAGTCAACATCCAAATTTAAATTCACCTCAAAGTGAATGTTCGTTGCTTTGACCTTTTGATTGTGACCACAGGGTCGGAGTCCTAAGGCGAGGAACACTGAAAATCTGCAGAGGACATTCCAAGGTTGTCTCGTAATGAAGGCTGAGACAGGAACATTGTAGGTCGCCTCATTGACCTCATGCTGGAGCTCTGAAGATGAGACCACCTCGTAAGTCTCACACTTTAGCTCTGAGGAGGAGGTCACCATGTTGACCTTAGACTGGGGCTCTGGGGAGGAGGTCACCACATTGACCTCTGACGGGAGTTCAGCAGGTGAGACCACCTTGTGGGTCTCATGCTGGAGCGCTGGGGAGGAGGTCACCATGTTGACCTCCAATTGGAGGTCTGGGGAGGAGGTCATCACGTTGACCTCCAACTGGAGGCCTGGGGAGGAGATCATCATGTTGACCTCCGGCTGAAGCTCGGCAAGTGAGACCAACTCTTGGGTCTCCAGCTGGGGCTCTGCAGGGGATACCACCTTGTGGGTCTCAGGCTGGAGCTCTGGGGATCAGGTCGCCTTGTAGTAAATGGTGAACGGCCTCGCAGGGTCACTCATGAGACTGGCCCTCCTCAAAAACTCAACCAGGTTGGGGGTGTACTGTGGATTCCCAAACACCTTTATTAATAGTCCCACAAACTGAGTTACAATGGATTCCTTGGATTCTTTACTGGCCAGATGATCCGCGGACTTGGCCAACGAGCTGGGACTGTATGAACCCCAACCACTGCCTCTGGTCAGGCTTGGGGTGTGCCAGGCTCAAAAAATGTAATTGGCAGAAAATACTCAGCGTCGCTGAAAAACCATCGTAAGGCTCTGGGGAATCCATGGTAACCCATTGAGGAAGCATGATAGAATTGAGTCTCAGTATGGTGTTCCTTATTATGCTTCCATGTTAAGGGTGAAGTATTCTGTCATGTAATGGAGGCGGAGATGGAAGCAAGTGCAGGTATGGCAGTTTAATAAAATAACAAGTCCAAGGGATCAGGCAGAAATCAATGAACATAAACAGGCATTCATCAGGCGATCAGGCAAATAGTCCAAACAAGGCAAGGCAAAAAGACAAGGTCGAAAACAAGAACAAAGTCAAAACCAGAATAAACCAAACAAGGTATCAAGGCTTGGTAATGGCAGAGACAAAACGTAACTGAGCGCATACTTCACAAAGAGATCGTGTGTGAACAGTCTCTATAAAGGAGTGGTGTTGGTGAAGGTGCAATTGGCAGCAGGTGTCTCTAATTAGAATTCAGGTTATGGTGAACATGTTTGTGTGTGTGTGTTTGAGACTTGTAGTCTTCATGGTGCATGCTGGGAAATGGAGTCACAGGTTTGCCATGACATAACAAAGGTTAATGCGATTTATGGCACCTACACACATTTTGTGTTATTACTATTTTAAAACATGTTGTGTTAAATTATCTAATAAATGTGTTAAAAAAAATTTCACAAGAGTGACCAACACAACGTGTCTTAAATTATTGTCCAATCACATTGAGGACTGTGCTGCTGACATCAACATACAAATCTAAACTCGCCTCAAAATGAATGTCCGTTGTTTTGACCTTCTGATTATGACCACAGGGTCCTGAGGTGAGGAAACCAAATGATCACAGGTAAGTTAGCGTTCATCATTATTATCATCTTAATCATAACCATATCATCATTATTTAGCATTAAGCGCTATGGCTTCAATAGTGAATATCATGTACTGCTTCCTTAGTGTTGGCGTTACACTACTAGTGTCATGTGCTTATGTTGGCTGTGAACTATAGACTGAGGTTATTCTACAATTCTCTGGGTATGAAAAGGTTAATGTGACAAAAAAAGAGTATGGGGTTTAGGCTGTAATGCTTTCCACTATCTCTGTAATGTTGGTTGAGTTAATTTGGCATTTGTCCATATTTTGCAGCTAACAACTAACCAATACTCTTTTTGCACTTTTACAGCTTTTCAAATGCAAGGGAGTGGGACTCGTCTTCCCAGATGGTAGGGATATTTGTTGGGTGCAAATGTTTTGGCACATACACCCCTTTAGAAATATAAATCTGCTTCTGTCATTTTAGTAAAAGCAAGGAGAGACTGAGACTTTTCCTCCTTTTCCTGAAGTTCGATCATTGCTTTGTCAAGCATGTATCGCTGCACTGCCGCAAGTAGGCATAATTTCAGAAATGGACAGGGAGTTACTTACATCCAAGTGGGAGGTACTTACTCTGAAAGTAGGCAGGATTTAAGAAATAGGCAGGGAGGTACTTACCTCCAAGTCGGAGGTACTTATGCTGCAAATAGGCAGGATTTCAGAAATTGGCAGGGTGGTACTTACCGCCAAGCAGGAGGTACTTATGCCACAAGTATGCGGGATTTCAGAAATGGGTGGGGAGATACTTACCTCCAAGTGGATGTATTTACGATGCAAGCAGGTGGGATTTAACAAATGGGCGGAATTTAGGCGAAAATCCAGAAGCGATGGCAAGTATGCAGAAATCCTCAATCGTACCGAGTGCAAAGGTGTGCGGTGATAAATGATAACAAAAACATTGATTAAAAACTAAATATCAACACTTTTTCTTGTAGTTTTAATTTAATTTCTTACAGCTTTATAGTTATTGTATCCATGTCCAATGCCATTCTATTTGAAGATTGAAGTTTATATAACAGCTGTCTAATATTAATTATTAATTTAAATATTCAACAGTATCAAGATGGAAACAAACTTAAAACGAGATATAACTGCACTCAGTGAGGTGAATGTGTAAAAACATTATAACCAACAATTTTATTTTGCTCAATGATTTTGTTTTTAGGTGAACCATTCCTTCACAACAAAATCTACTACAAAATATGTACGTTACTCAGAAATAAAAACTAAATTTGACATATATTTACAGTCCATAGTGATAAAAGGTTCCATGCATTTCCTCTGCATATACAATGACGTTACTCATTAACACAGTTGGATTGCATGCACGACAAACTGCACTATCCTGGGTAAAATGCTTCAGTGTAAATGCCCTGGAGCTCACCTCGTCTGCCTTTACAAGGCGACAGTTATTTACAGGGCACACATTAATCACTGAATGATTACAGGAACATGAGTGGAAGTGTTCTTTGCTTCAGTATACTGCACAGTGTTCAAATCTCAACCCTATCAAGCATCTTTGCAATTCGGTGTCTGTCTAATTTTCACCACAATGCATTAACATTTACATAAATCAGATGCCATTATGACTTATTGAAGTGCTCTTGTAGTTGCTATAAAATAAATCATTATGCTAGTACACATAGGCGATGTTCCAGTTATAGCATAAAGCTTAAAACAGTTGGTCCTATTAATTGTCTATGTTTACTTCTTGCTTGAGTGCTTATGTGTTAAGTGCTTATGCTCATATGTGTATGAAGTGGTATGTGTTCAACCAGTGACTCAGCAGTTTGAACAGTCAGGTGAAGTTGATTCCACCACCTTGATGCCAGGATAGAAGAGTTTTGATACATGTCTTTCTAAGCTTCTGTTTTGAGGGAAGGCATGGCATCAAGTCTAACTATGCTTGTGGCCTGAAGAGAACATGGTGCAGAGTGGAGATTGATGTGTTTTCAGGTAGGTGGGGGATGCTATATGGATTCTAGTGGAGGGAACAGAGCAATAGTTTGATGTGGGAGATGGTGAGGAGATTGAAAACAAGACATGTTAGCTAGTTAGATTAGTGCAGTCTCAGTCCAATCATTTCTACATGGTACAACATTCCTGCATAACACATCCACCACCTTGTAGAATCAATTCCCAGGAAATTCATGCTGTTGTGAAAGCAAGAGGATGTGTAAACTGGTAACTCAGCATATACCAAGCTGTACTTGTGTATTTATTTGAATGGGAGGGAGTTTGCAGTTGTTCACTTGTTCAGGTTAGGTGCCTATCAGAAACAACAATTATGATGTCTCAATTGGCCAATTATGTCTTAATAGAACATTTATTGGCTTTTGTTCATAAGGTTATATCCAAACCTATTTAATGTGTTGACTATTTGTTAGCAAGAGCACATTCTGCTCAAGCCTTGTTCTATCTTAGAAAGCAAGACTAGCCAGTTATTTAACCTGAGATGCAAAAAATGTCTTTTCCAGGTACAAAATTAAGAGTAAAAACAGTTTAGTTAACATGACAACTTATGGTCTGAAACTAAAACACATGCTCTGCTGGAAAGGAGCAAGGGTGGAAATGGCCACTGTGATCCTCAAGGCTGAATACTGGGTGTATTACTATATACCAATTATATAAAATTGTACATTGCAACCTGCGTTACTATTTATAATGCAGTCAGAAATACATGAAACCTGCTACACATTAGCTTTAAGTAGTGAATTCAGGTACCTGCTTTACACAGTTTTAATCTTAATGCTTTACCTCTAACAGAGATATGTGCCATGCAAAGCATCTTTCTTTCATTTCCAACTGTGAACAGGGCTGCTGCTTATTTTTTATTTAATGCCATCAATAAGTGATCACATTTCCACAGTTCGACAGACGGTGACCTAAGTCATATATATTAAATTAAATACAAATATATGAAAATATAAATATATTAAATAACAAATATGGTTTCAGAGTGCAGACTTCACCTTTAATTTGAGGGTATTTACATCCAGAACAGGTGAACGGTGTAGGAACTGTAGTGCTTTTTATGTTACCCTCCTATTTCAGAGACCAAAAGTAATTGGACAATTTAACAATCATAAATTATAGCGTCATTTTTTATTCAGGAAAGGTTTTCCATGCTTAGCGGTTTACAGTGCTTTTGAAATCGCCTCTTCTCACTGTTAACTTTGCATTTTTGTCTGTAGTCATGACTAAATATCATTCTGTAAATTAATTTTTAGATGTCTTCAGAGAAAATAAAGGCTCTTGTATTTTAGCTAACTGTATTACACATACTACCACCATAAGGTGAAAGGGAAAATTGTAATGCATTGGCTGCCGAACCCCCTATCATACACTCTAAGCCATGGGCCAGTTAACATTTGTCTCGAGCCACATTTGGCCTGGACTTTGGACACACCAGGTGTAAACAGTTGTTTACAATTGTTTTTGTTTTTTTATTTTGTTTATTAGAATTCAGTCTTAAAATGTTCAAAGCTTCTTTCTGTAATACCCCACTGGTTCTTCTCACAGAAGTATGATGCCAGCAAGAGTCAAAGCATGATACCACATGTTTATTTCTTTGTTTGTAATGTGTGAATCATATAGCTACTCGTGCAAATAGTATTTTTGTGCAAATTGTATTATATATTGTATTTCATATAATTTGTTACATTTCCTATAAAATTGTATGGTATATTCCAAATGGATTTGTGTGAAATTGATGTGCATTTGCATTGACTGTTAGAAGAGAGTTTAAATTACATAAAAGATCATATTTGTAAAACTAAATAAATATGTCCTTACCTATATTTAAAAAAAAAAGATAGTCAAGACAGGATTATTAGACAGGATACAGACAAAACTTTGACTTTTTGTTTAATTTTTAATACTTAAAATCATTTCATTAAACACATATGGAATGCAAAGCTTTCTAATTGAGGAAGAAAACTTTTGCAGATCCCAGTAGCCTATAAAACATACACTGTCAACAATTGCTTTTTTACCTTCAACAATGCATGACAAAGGGCAACAAGTCAGAAAAATTAAAATAAGAAAGACACTAAAATATTCTTTCTCCTCTGCAATCCACACTTCAAAACTAGTGGAAATTTAGATGCTTCAAGAGCAAATCATAGAAGTATTGTATTTGTATGGTACTGGTACCCAACTTGCTCATCTTCCACCACAGTTCTACATTCCCATCACTATAAGAGGACTGTAAACATCAGCAAGTGAGACATAATGCTGTACAAAGGTGTTTTATGGATATTAAGTATTGATCTAGGTCTATTTAGAATTCTATGACCTTTTAATGCTACTGCAGATGAAGGACTCTGCTCAATGTCACATTTGTGGATTAGTTGGCCTTTAAGCAGTAACATTTCATACAGTGGATGGAATGAAGCAGAGAGACAAACTCTGTACAATTTTTTTTTTCCATGAGAAATTCTTAGGTCTTTATAACAATACTCACAGACAGTCAATAACCATCTAATAAACAAGCAGGCAAGTGAATGTGACATTAAAGAAAACAGCAGAATTAAAAGTAAAAACATTTTTACCGGGTAAACTGAACCAACACCATATCTCCACAGGATCAATTCTACACATGCCAGATGATATGCAATCACTATGGTCACTAAGAAACCACAAAATGACCATACAGTGAATATCAGAAGGATAAATAGCTTACAGGAGAGAGGGAGCTTGCTGACTACCGGTGGATAGGTTTTACAGGCTCTGGCATAGTTGGACAAGCAGTCTGGCACATTTCACATCAGCAGTGCCAATTAAATAGCACCATAACATGCCTGTCAAAACCAATAAACCATTATTTGAAGGGTTAAAAGGCTGTTGCCGGGATACCTTACTCATGGGCAACTAGAGAGGGGGGCTGGGGGAATTTGGGGTGGGTGATACAAAGGGATACAGATTCTTTTCTTTCATTCAGCCAAGCATTGTTCTTTTTTGAAACCCCCACTATTCAGAGGACATAAATGGTCTAATCCTAAATCTGATGTAATGAACATGACAGCCAAAAAGTATAAATGACATTACTGTTTTCAAAATAATGCCAAGAAAGTGCATAAAAACAAAGTGAATTATGCTGGCAGCACAAAAATCCTACCAATCAGAAAGGAAAGACACTAGAACAACACACCTAATTACCCAAGTTCCTTAAAATTGAGAAAATATCCCAAAGACTAGACCAATGTGTTAACAATTGTGTTGAATAAACAAAAATGACTGAAGGGTAATTCTGAACAGGAAGTATTTTTCTCTGTCATTTACATGGTTTACGTGTAACAATAAAATAATACAAGTTTAGTTTAGATTCACATTACACTTCCTACAAGGGAAAAAAAACCCGAATAGTAGTTTAAAGATAATGCTGGAAAATACACAATAATGCCTTGACCGTGTTTCTTTTTGAGTAAAATACTGAAGAATTTGAGGATGTTGTCATATTGAATTGTACTGTAGGGGCCTGGTAGGGGTCTCATTGGTAGAAGTGATGGCCAGAGCAAGGGCCCTTGGTTCCCTGCCACCCCTTTCTTTCAGGACTGGGCAAGTGGGTTCTTTATCCCAGGCTTGTGATGTTTGCCCTGCCACCAGGGGGAGCTACGATGCGCTGAGTGGTGCGGCGAGGAACATTGTCATCAATTTGAGCTCCTGTGAGATTTAAGAATACGATTAAGATTAAGATTTCCTGTGGGAGAATAAGCAAGACAGGTTAGCAGTTAGAAGAGGGGAGCATTCGTCAACTTGAACTTTTTCTTAACTAAGGGCAGCTGGGTAAATAATTTGTTGACAACATGACGAACTGAAAATTGAGATGTTTCTAGAACAGAGGAAAGAATATTATTGCATGATCTAAACATTTATTTTCATAATTAACAAAAAGGAGTGTGGGAGATTTTTGTTTTGACCACAAAACCTCCCACATCTACAAATTAGTTGTAGTACAGTACAGTACAGTACATGTACTATTTTTACTACTTAACTGGATCACCCTCAGTTGAATGGTGAAACTCCAAATTTAGGTCCATGACTTACTGTTAGAAGGTCTTTAAAACAACCTGCATAACTGAAAACCTTAACTGACTTTCAGTAGCAGAATAATACATGTGTAACAAATGTAAATGTAAATGTAATATATGCCCAGGACAAAAATCACACAGAGCTTGTTACTGACCAGACAGACTGAATCCAGACTGATGCAGATTGCGAATGGGTTGTGGGGTGGGTTTGTTTGGAGAAGTCTTGTTAGAGGTCACAGGGGTCATTATTTTAGGTGTCACAGTGACCTCACACACTGGACCATCGTAAAGGCCACGTGGAACGCCACGCAGCTCAGCAAGCTAAGGACAGAAAATACAATGTGAAACCAGTCTACATGATAGGAGAAATATTACTGCTGTAAAACAGTGGATAGCTTATTATTTTATTGACCTTCATAAGAATCTCTGTACTAGGACAGCACAATATGGTTAGGCATTATGTTTCAAAACAGGGCTGCATTATTTCTACCAATAAATAATACAGATAGTTTTTTTTTTTTAAATCCATGTTTTGATTAATCAAAACAGCTAAACATTTAGGTTAAAGCCTTTATAGAATAGTATTAAATAGAATAAAACATTGAAGCATTATAGAATAGCATGCAGTTTAATATGTAATGAAGTGAAATTTGTGTTCTCATTAGCCATTAGCAATAGATATAGCTTCAATCCTGTTCTCCAAGTATGTGTAAATAAAAGGTATAGATTAGTTACAATTATTTGCTACAATTATTGGCACCCCTGATAAACATTTAGCGTGTTTTGTAGCCTCCCTTTGCCTGAACAACAGCTTTGAGTTGTTCCTGTAGTGCCTGATGAGATTGGAGCATACAGACCAAACAGTCTGACTGCTCCTCAATACAGAAGCTATCCAGATCCTCAAGGACACTGCTATCTTTAGCAAGAGTTCCAAAATTCATGGAGCTGGCTGTATGTGACACTGAATTTAGTTTCAGATTTATGAAAACCCAGCAAGTAGTATTGCTGCCTCAGCTCGAGGGTTCCTGGTTTAAACCTGAGTTTGGGTTATTGTCTGTATGGAGATTTGCATGTTCTCCCCATGTCTGTATGGAATTCTTCCAGGTTCTCTGGCTTCTTCCCATCTCCCAAAAACATGAAATGTGTGTGTGTGATGCCCTGAGATGGTCTGGCATCCCATCCAGGGTGTACCAGTGGGTTCATAAACCCAGTTTGTCCAGGGAGAATGGGAGAAACAGCCAAAATTCAGGTGTGCAAAACTTGTACTTACCCAAGAAGACTCAAAACTATAATTGCAGCCAATGATGCTTCTACAAAGTACTAAATAAAGGGCCTGAATACTTACTAAATGGGAGATTTTAGTTTTGGATTTTTAATAAATTTGCAAAAAATTTTGCTTTGTCATTTTTATTGTGTGCAGATGGATGGACAAAAATGTAAAAGCAATTAACTTTAAATTTAAGAGGTCTGAATACTTTCCAAACCCGCTGCATTCTTGCTTCTACCCTGTGTTCCCGGTAAAGACTCTGGATCCACCGGACCATGACCAGGATAAAGAGGTTACTGAAGATTAATGAATGACGAATGAATATCTGAATTATAACTATGAAAATTATAAATGATAGTGATTAGAGAATTGAGTCAGGTACCAAAAGCTTTTTAAAAATATGTTTTAGTCTGTTACTCATTTTGTAAAAAAAAAAAAAAAAAAAAGGGGAAATATGGCTTAAGAAGTGGTATATTGAAGAGACATATAGTATGTTGCAGTACAAAGCCTGGAATGGACACTCACCCTACTGCGAGCCTTTATCCTCTTGTAAACATAGTCAGGGAAGGTTTTGCGGGTTATGTAACGTCCTGATCCCTCAGTAGTGTGGAGGTTTCCATCCTCCAGAACAATCTTACCTTGACTGATCACCACTAAGGGAGCACCACGCACCTCCACACCCTCAAAGATATTATATTCAACTGCCTGTAGAGAGGGAGATAGAAAGTTTATGCTGCTAATTATTTTGCAGTCACATGCAGCATTTGTAGTGAGTTTGCAAAGATGCCACCTCTTGACCTTGATGTTTTGTGTCAGTGTGTTCAACCTGTTGTTTTGTGTATTGTGTGAACTATGTTGTTACCTGCACGGTCCTGTTTGTTGTATTTATTGTACTGTGCTGGACCATTCTACTCAAACTGTAATTCTGTATGTTGTCCAAGTTAAACTGTTTTCACTTTCATCCTGTGTTTCATACATTAGTGTGTATATTATTTTGTGTGTAGCAACACATTCCTGGAAGCAGCATTTTTCACCCCACTGTATGTGCATGTAGGTGACAATTTTTTTTTAAAAAAGATTACTTGAGAAACAATGGCTAATGTGAAAAATTTTTTTTCCCAACCCACATCCATCAGGAAGATACCTGTTTAATTCAAACTTACTGTCGATTTATAATTTGAATCAACATCAACAAATACTGTGATATATAAATTCTATAAAATCTGTAAATTCTATTGCATTGTACAAGGTACTAAAGGCACTGCCTGTGAAGGATCTCACCAGTTCAGGGAAAATAAAATCACAACAACTGCTATTGACAGGCTTAATAAGCAGAGACACTGTTACAGGGACATTGAATTAAATCAAACACAATGGAGGACAGAGACAGGCCTGACCTCATTATAGTTTTTGACAGTTGCTTACACACTATTCAAGAAACAGTGGCTCTACTCACACAAGCCCTGATACATTTCTCAAAAGAATACACACATAAATGAATATATGAATAATCTATTTAATTATTAATTTAACTGAAATGGAAGTGATGTAAAAAATAAACTAACAGGCAGAATAACAAAGAAAAACATAAATGTACCATCTTTCTATTGAGAAAAATATACAGAAACAGTATGAAAAAGTGTGTTAGTAAGCTGCTGGGTCACCACAAGCCAAAAGAACAGCTTCAATTTGTTGTTTTAGTGGTTTTGATGAGAGTGGTGACCACTCGCTCACATCACTCTAAAATGTCGCATAGGTGCTAAACTGGTTTGATATCTGGTGACTGCATCAACATACTTATCAAACCATTCAGTAAGCCCTCATGCCATGCAGATGGGGAAATGGCATCCTGGAAGAGACCGCTCTTTGATCTTACTGGTGTATCACAGGGTATGTATATGCATATGCGTGCTCTCACCAGGTTGTGGCTCTTGGCAGAGATAATCTTAGTGACATCAGGGTCCCATAGCACCAAGTCAGCATCAGAGCCCACAGCGATGCGGCCCTTACGTGGGTACAGGTTAAAAATCTTGGCCGCGTTGGTGCTGGTCACAGCCACAAACTGATTCTCATCCATCTTACCAGTCACCTATGGAGAGCAGTGTTAGTCTTATAAAGGGTAAAAACTAGGATCTATCACTTCTCTGTATGATAATTAAGCCACCATTGTGCTTTGCCATGTACAATATAAATTTGAAAGACACCGCTAACTTTCCAGTACTGGAAATATATATATAATTTGAATTTCTACATTGGAATTTTAATGTCATTCATATCACACAGTCAACAATTCCTAAGCTGTACAAAAATTCTACAGAAAAATTACAGACAATAATATTTGTTATGAATGAATTCAACAAGTAGAAGACCTAGGAGGCATTACACTTTTATTGCCTCAACCAGCTATCCCAAAAAATCCATAATATAACTGGATCCATCTTGGGCCAGGATGGATCATACACTGTTTTCACCAGCAGGCCTAGCTTAGGCTGCAAGGCTGAAAAGAAAATGTGGTACACAAGATAGAAAATAAAAATCCGTATTGAATGAATGAATGATCTTTATTGTCACTGCATACAATGAAATTTGAAGCGCTACTCCTATCAATGTTGAGATAACCATACTAAAAATACGATTAAGCAAAAATATTTTTTTAAATTGTTGTGGTGAAAAAGTGAAAAGAAAAAATATTTTTTTAAATAGTTGTGGTGAAAGAAAGTGAAAGACAATGTGCTACTCTGACTTGATAAATGTTGCCTAATATTGAGGACAAACCTCAAACCTGAAATCCACCCCCTAACTATGCCACTTCTCAGGAGGATACCATCTTGTTTGAAATACTAGTAACTAGTCTTACTAAATTGCACAACCTACTGATGGGAATAAGAAATGTATTCATATAATTCAGCCTGAAGAAGCAGGTGTAAAATGTATCGAGCAAAGATAAAAAATAAATGACCAGAGAGGGGGATATCAAAAGCAGAGGCAGGGAAATCCTCCCAGGCAATTTGCACCCAGTTTCTGAGGACTGGAACACGCCTAATTTGTAAGCATAGTAGCATTACAATCTATGCTAATTAATGATGACTATATAATTGAATCAAAATGTACTTACGTAAAGTTAACACTTATGTAATGTTAAACTTAACAGATACCATTTGATAGTGCATGAATGAGATTTCAGCATACAAATGAACTATCCAAAGAGATTATACTGGCAGTATTAAACTGCATAAAATTCAGAATAGGCACAATTCACCAATTGTTGAAATACACCTATGAATGCTCACCACACACTTGTCCCAGATGATGGACATCCTCTCCTCAGTGCCATTGGTGCCCTCTGGGATGAGGGTGAAGTTGTCTTTGCCTACAGCTCGCTGAGAGGTGTTAAAGGTACAGTGAGCACTGCCAGTTACCTGCAGATCACCACTATACATCACACAGACAAGCATCCGACACGGAAGAGTCACTTTAATTTAAATTTTTATTTTATTTAATCACATTTATTGCAAAGTTCAAATGGAATTTGAAAAATGTTCTAATATATGTTCGTTAGCATTAACCAAATTATCAGCATTAGCCAACTGTGCAAGGAAACACAGAAATAAATGTAGGGGTTTTTTTTTTCCTCCACTTTAAGCTCAGTAAACATACTGCAGGTTGTCATTTACAATGGCGGCAAGTTGCAGAAAAAATTATATAATGTTTTTGTTTCTGAACAGTAGGCCATTTCATGGCTCCCTATAGTGTATAAAACATCTCTACATTTATACCTTTGTGCATACAGAGCCCTCCACTAATATTGATACCCTTGGTAAATATGAGCAAAGAAGGCTATGAAAAATTGTCTTTATTGTTTAACCTTTTGTTTAAAAAAAAAAAAAATCACAAATGCTCTGCTCTCATGGATAAAATGTAACTTTGTTAAATATAAGTGTGCAACAATTATTGGCACTCTTTTAGTCAATACTTTGTGCTACCTCCCTTTGCCAAGATAATGGCTCCGATTCTTCTCCTATAGTGCCTGATGAGGTTGGAGAATACATGGAAAGGGATCTGAGACCATTTCTTCCCAGGAGGGAAGCACCGCCAAGTTGCCATTGTTGGGCCCTTGAGCAAGGCCCATAACCCTCAATTCCTCAGATCTATGAAGGAGATAAATGTAAGTCGTTCTGGATAAGGATGTCTGTCAAATACCATACAAATTAATAGCAGGACCTTAATTTTGTGGTCAGTAAACCATTTTTGTGTTGATTTTGATGTATGATTTGGATTTCTTTTGTGGGGGATTTGCTTTCTGGCAGAGGCAATCAGGTTTTCATTTAATATCTGTTGATATTTGAGAGTGTCCATGATACCATGTATCCTAACAAAATGTCTAGGACCTCTGGCAAAAAATCAGCCCTAAAACATTAAAGAGCCACCACCATATTTACCCGTGGGCATGAGGTACTTTTCCATATGGCTACCTCTCTGTGTGCGCCAAAACCACCTCTGGTGTTTATTGCCAAAAAGCTCTAATTTGGTTTCATCTGACCATAGAACCCGATCCCATTTGAAGTTCCAGTAGTGTCTGGCAAACTGAAGACGCTTGATTTTGTTTTTGGATGAGAATAGAGGCTTTTTTCTTGAAACCCTTCCAAACAACTTGTGGTGATGTAGGTGTCTTCGGATTGTAGTTTTGGAGACTTTCGGACCCCAAAACACAATAACTTCTGCAATTATCCAGCTGTGATCCTTTTAGATTTTTTGGCCACTCGAAACATCCTCTTCACATGTCCTCTTCCAGGTTGATTCATAACATTTTCAGTTGACTGGAACTTCTTAATTATTGCCCTGATGGTGGAAATGGGCATTTTCAATGCTGGTGCTATTTTCTTATAGCCACTTCCCATTTTGTGAAGCTAAATGACTAAGGGAATTTGGCCTGTGTGTTACCTCATATTTATACCCCCATGAAACAGGAAGTCATGGTAGAACAATTTCCTTTTCTATGTCATCCAGGTATACTGAAAAAATAAAACATTTAATGGGAATATACTTCAAATATATTTTTCTCATATGAAATCATAGGGGTGCCAATAATTGTTGCACAACTACAGTGAGGGAAAAAAGTATTTGATCCCTGCTGATTTTGTACGTTTGCCCACTGACAAAGAAATTATCATCCTATAATTTTAATGGTAGATTTATGTGAACAGTGAGAGACAGAATAACAACAAAAAAAATCCAGAAAAACGCATGTCAAAAATGTTATAAATTGATTTGCATTTTAATGAGGGAAATATGTATTTGACCCCTCTGCAAAACATGACTTAGTACTTGGTGGCAAAACCCTTGTTGGCAATCACAGAGGTCAGACGTTTCTTGTAGTTGGCCACCAGGTTTGCACACATCTCAGGAGGGATTTTGTCCCACTCCTCTTTGCAGATCTTCTCCAAGTCATTAAGGTTTCGAGGCTGACGTTTGGCAACTCGAACCTTCAGCTCCCTCCACAGATTTTGTATGGGATTAAGATCTGGAGACTGGCTAGGCCACTCCAGGACCTTAATGTGCTTCTTCTTGAGCCACTCCTTTGTTGTCTTGGCCGTGTGTTTTGGGTCATTGTCATGCTGGAATACCCATCCACGACCCATTTTCAATGCCCTGGCTGAGGGAAGGAGGTTCTCACCCAAAATTTGACGGTACATGGCCCCGTCCATCGTCCCTTTGATGCGGTGATGTTGTCCTGTCGCCTTAGCAGAAAAACACCCCAAAGCATAATGTTTCCACCTCCATGTTTGACGGTGGGGATGGTGTTCTTGGGGTCATAGGCAGCATTCCTCCTCCTCCAAACACGGCGAGTGGAGTTGATGCCAAAGAACTCCATTTTGGTCTCATCTGACCACAACACTTTCACCCAGTTGTCCTCTGAATCATTCAGATGTTCATTGGCAAACTTCATACGGGCATGTATATGTGTTTTCTTGAGCAGGGGGACCTTGCGGGCGCTGCAGGATTTCAGTCCTTCACGGCGTAGTGTGTTACCAATTGTTTTCTTGGTGACTATGGTCCCAGCTGCCTTGAGATCATTGACAAGATCCTCCCGTGTAGTTCTGGGCTGATTCCTCACTGTTCTCATGATCATTGCAACTCCACGAGGTGAGATCTTGCATGGAGCCCAAGGCCGAGGGAGATTGACAGTTCTTTTGTGTTTCTTCCATTTGTGAATAATCGCACCAACTGTTGTCACCTTCTCACCAAGCTGCTTGGTAATGGTCTTGTAGCCCATTCCAGACTTGTGTAGGTCTACAATCTTGTCCCTGACATCCTTGGAGAGCTCTTTGGTCTTGGCCATGGTGGAGAGTTTGGAATCTGATTGATTGATTGATTCTGTGGACAGGTGTTTTTTATACAGGTAACAAACTGAGATTAGGAGCACTCCCTTTAAGAGCTCAGCTCGTTAACTGTATAAAAGACAATTGGGAGCCAGAAATCTTTCTGATTGAGAGGGGGTCAAATACTTATTACCCTCATTCAAATGCAAATCAATTTATAACATTTTTGACATGCATTTTTCTGGATTTTCTTGTTGTTATTCTGTCTCTCACTGTTCAAATAAACCTACCAATAAAATGATAGACTGATCATTTCTTGGTCAGTGGGCAAACGTACAAAATCAGCAGGGGATCAAATACTTTTTTCCCCTCACTGTATATTTAAGAGATATTTCTTTTGGATAAACCTGTGTTTTTTTTGCAATTGTTTGATATCCATGAGAGCAGAGTATTTTTGTGAATTTTATTGAAGAAAGGATCAAAAGTTTAAACAATAAAGAAAAAATTTCACAGCTTTCTTTGTTCATACAGTGCATCCGGAAAGTATTCACAGTGCTTCACTTTTTCCACATTTCGTTATGTTACAGCCTTATTCCAAAATTGATTAAATTAATTATTTTCATCAAAATTCTACAAACAATACCCCATAATGACAACATGAAAGAAGTTGGAAATCTTTGTAAATTTATTAAAAATAAAAAACAAAAAAAGCACATGTACATAAGTATTCACAGCCTTTGCTCAATACTTTGTTGAAGCACCTTTGGCACAAATTATAGCCTCAAGTCTTTTGAGTATTATGCTACAAGCTTGGCACACCTATTTTTGGGCAGTTTCTCCAATTCTTCTTTGCAGGACCTCTCAAGCTCCATCAGGTTGGATGGTGAGTGTCGGTTCACGGCCATTTTCAGATATCTCCGGAGATGTTCAATCGGGTTCAAGTCTGGGCTCTGGCTGGGCCACTCAAGGTCATTCACAGAGTTGTCCTGTAGCCACTCCTTTGTTATCTTGGCTGTGTGCTTAGGGTCGTTGCCCTGTTGGAAGATGAACCTTCGCCCCAGTCTGAGGTCCAGAGCGCACTGGAGCAGGTTTTCATCAAGGATGTCTCTGTACATTGCTGCATTCATCTTTCCCTCGATCCTGACTAGTCTCCTAGTTCCTGCCACTGAAAAACATCCCGACAGCATGATGCTGCCACCACCATGCTTCACTGTAGGGATGGTATTGGCCAGGTGATGACTGGTGCCTGGTTTCCTCCAGACATGATGCTTGCCATTCAGGCCAAAGAGTTCGATCTTTGTTTCATCAGACCAGAGAATGTTGTTTCTCATGGTCTCAGAGTCCTTCAGGTGCCTTTTGGCAAACTCCAGGTGGGCTGTGGCTTCCGTCTGGCCACTCTAGCATGCAGGCCTGATTGGTGGAGTGCTGCAGAGAAGGTTGTTCTTCTGGAAGGTTCTCCTCTCTCCACAGAGACACGCTGGAGCTCTGTCAGAGTGACCATCGGGTTTTTGGTCACCTCCCTGAGTAAGGCCCTTCTCCCCCAATCGCTCAGTTTGGACGGGCGGCCAGCTCTAGGAAGAGTCCTGGTGGTTCCAAACTTCTTCCATTTATGGATGATGGAGGCCACTGTGCTCATTGGGACCTTCAATGCTGCAGAAATGTTTCTGTACCCTTCCCCAGATCTGTGCCTCGATACAATCCTGTCCCGGAGGTTTAGAGAAAATTCCTTGGATTTCATGGCTTGGTTTGTGCCCTGACCTGCATTGTTAACTGCTGGACCTTATATAGACAGGTGTGTGCCTTTCCAAATCATGTCCAATCAACTGAATTTACCACAGGTGGACTCCAATCTGGTTGTAGAAACATCTCAAGGATGATCAGAGGAAACAGGATGCACCTGAGCTCAATTTTGAGTGTCATGGCAAAGGCTGTGAATACTTATGCACATGTGCTTTTTTTGGTATTTTTATTTTTAATAAATTTGCAAAGATTTCAAACAAACTTCTTTCACATTGTCATTATGCGGTATTGTTTATAGAATTTTGAGGAAAGTCCATCCATCTTCTATACCGCTTATCCTTTTCAGGGTCACGGGAAACCTGGAGCCTATCCCAGGGAGCATCGGGCACAAGGCGGGGTACACCCTGGACAGGGTGCCAATCCATCGCAGGGCACAATCACATACACATGTCTTTGGACTGGGGGAGGAAACCAGAGTACCCGGAGGAAACCCCCGCAGCACGGGGAGAACATGCAAACTCCGCACACACAGGGCCATGGTGGGAATCGAAGCCCCAACCCTCGAGGTGTGAGGTGAACGTGCTAACCACTAAGCCACCATGTGCCCATTTTGAGGAAAGTAATGAATTTAATCTATTTTGGAATAAGGCTCACTATTTTGGAATAAGGCTCACAAAATGTGGAAAAAGTGAAGCGCTGTGAATACTTTCCAGATGCACTGTATTTACCAATGGTGCCAATATTAGTGGAGGGCACGGTATATGAGTGAGGTCAGAGAAACAGGCCATGTGTAGATAAAATACCATGAGAGCAGAGAGTTGAGATAGTCAGGGGTGGTGGGGTCCGGGCTCAAAGGTGGAGATGTCACATAGGCAGCAGCCTTGGCCCAGTTCTTGCTCCAGTAGTGAGTGCCGTCAGTGCCCAGACTAGCAGAGATGGGCTCCCCGTACACCACAGTACCTGATGTATAAAGAAAAGAAAAGAAAGGAAGCTTTAGCACTTTAATCTGTACACACACCGTCACAGAATAAAATTGTCTCAACAAGCTATAGATCAAAATAACCAAGTGTAATTCACAAGAATGATATCATGTGGTTTCCATTTTTTCACCTTTTTTCCTGGCCTGAGCGATGACATCAGCAGCACTCTTGCTCATCACCTTGGTGATGTACAGGGGGCAATTGGTTTGATTGGCCACTGTTACTGCACGATTGACTGCCTCAGCTTCCACCTATAACACAGCACATACTTTCTGCCTGGCCTTTATGCTGAAGTATAATGCAACCCTTAAACTTCTAAACTAAATGATACTGTTTTGCTTGGGCCAAGAATCTAATCTAAAATAACAACAAAGTGTCTCAGTACATTCATCAATCAATCTGAAGACAAAAACTGGCTGAAAGGAGAAGAGGGATATTATCTAAAAGCATTATTTATTGAAAGAGAGGTTTAGGAATATATTTTAAAACAAAAGAAGCTTGAAACAATTCGTTAACATTTGTTTTCCATGCATTTTTATTTATCAATTATTTTATTTTTTTCTCCTGATTTTATATTTTAATATCCTATATATACTGATGTAATATACAATATAATGTAAAACAAATTTTGTTTATATTATATTCTAACAATTTAAAGAAAAAAGAGATCCCTCCCATATCCAATTTGATGCAACATGCACTTGCTTTACAAAATGAAATAAAACAAATGATAAATACCATTACCTCTTCTGGGCGACTGAGAACATGACCCTCTGGGCCAGTGATGCCTAACTCCAGGATTCTTTTCTGCTCCTGAAATTATTTACACCAAGACAATTACAGCAAAATTCAGCAGACAAAATCAAGATGGCTAATGCATGCAGCTAAAGAAGAAGGGGAAAGTTATGTTACCTCAGCAATGATATCCCCGTTCTCAGCATGCACCTGGGCAATGGCTCCCAGGTCTCGGATCACACTGAACACCTCATACATCTGCACAGAAAACAAAAAATATAATTTAAATTTTTTTTTATACTGATGTACTTGAATTCATTACGGATACCAAAATAATCATTTTTTACACCTTTGTTCTAACTGTGAGAATACACAAAGCACAAGTTATTGTAACCACTGCTGATTATATAGCATATACTGCTGATAAATCATAACTAGCTGTCTGCATGTATATGCCTAAAGTTCTAACAGTTGAAAAAGGCTGTGATTCTTTAACAATAAATTTGGTTACAGCTCCGTGACATTACTCCCTCCACTCAACTGACATACTTGCCTTTTCAGCTAGGTGTGGTTTCCCCATGGGTGGCCAGATTAGCTTGAGAAAAATTTGTCAGAAGTCCCATCTAGAACACTAAATCTAAATGTCATAGTCAATAGATCAATAACTCATTTATGAAACTTGCAAAGAATAAATTAATCTGTATATATACACGGTTCATTACAGTGACCAAATGCTAGCCAACTAGATGGTTAATAAATGCTAGTTTAGGGGCTGGCGGCTGAATCCAAACGTGCACACAGAAAGCTTCATGATGTCTTTTTTTTTTTTTTTTGGTAAATAACAAAAGTTTTCTTCTGTTTCTAATTATGTGGAGCATCTGTCATACAAGTAGTTGTGAATGAGTTACTGTAGATACTACCAAAATGATAACATGTTAGAATGAGCGCATTAACATAAACTTTCCATTTAAATTACAGCCAGAACTACTTTCAGAGACATGCTCTTAAAATCAATGCCATCAGATTTGTGAATTTAACAGAGCTGTGGTATATAAAGCATTTTATCACATGCTATACATTTGCCCAGGGACTATACACATTCAACTCTTTCTGCTGCATTAACAGTCTGTTAAAGTACTTTCAATAAGTCAGATCCAATTATAACAATTTCATGAGGAGCCCACAATTTCCTGAAACAATAAGCTCCCTTGATAATATTAATATTATTTAGTATTAAGGGTTTCTATATATGGACTCATAACAATTGTGTTTTTTTCAAAGCATTATAATTATACCTGGGAATCATTAAGCTGGAAAACATCCTTATAGGCCAAATAGACCAGGAAAGAGTTGACACCTACACAAAGAAATCACAAAATGCATGAACATCAAATTTTAACAAAAGTACAGAGATAAACTAAATATGCTCCTTCTGAAAATATCCAAATGTACAAGATACTGTGAAAAACAATAGTAATATAAAAGTAATGATAGTTACATCAGTTAAATGGGTGATACTATTTAAGGAGATTATTTGACTGTGAATTTGACATAGATAATTATAATGCACTGTCTTATAATCATATTGTATTATAATATTGTGCTTGGTTAGTTAACTTATATTAACTTTATGCAGTGTGATTTGATAAGTTTATTGTGAACACCCCCAAGATAAGAGCAAAGTCAAAAAACCAGAACAGCAAAGATAAACAATGGCTTGGTAAGTCAGAGTAAATACAACTGGGCATTACATTAAAAAAGGTGGTGTGCGAGTGTATGTGATTGGCAACAGCTGATTGTCATTAGTACTTTGGAGACTGAGAGCAGGCTTTTGTGCGGAATTGGGAGGTGTAGTCCGTTTTCGCCATGTTTGTAGGCAGTACTGCATTCTGGGAATTGGAGTTCCGAAACAGATTGGACATGACAATTACATTAATTATGCCATTCCATTTTTTTAGCACTTAAATGTTGTTAGGAGTGTATCACGATGCAAAACACGTCAGTTCCTGTTGCCAATAGATTATAATTGATTATGATTATAACTGAATATTGAGATGTAATTGTATTCAGGCTGAAACAGTTATCAAACATGTGAAGTTTGGAGCAGATTGGACATTGTATGTATGAGTTATAACAACTTCCTCTTGCATGGCGAAACATAGAAATGTGTCATACCGCCACAGCCCCCCTGTGCCAGGAAAACTCAAAAGCTTTGCAATTTAGCATTGCCAAGGCCTTTCGATGAGACTGACCGAATATGATGTTGATCAGGTGAAATCTCTAGGAGGAGTTTGTTAAAAGTATAAGGCCTGGAAATGGCAAAATCTGAGCAAAAAAAATAAGAGAAAAATCAAAATGGCTGACTTCCTGTTGGGTTTAAAATATGGCTCTAGGAGACTTTTTTTTGTACGGATTGGCATGTTAAATATGCCTACCGATTTTCATGTGTGTTTGGTGGCGCTATCAAGCCATTTTGCCACACCTAATTCTAAAACCTGTATCAGACACGTGTGTAAAGTTTTGCACGTTTCAAAGTTTCAGTATGTTTAGGCCCTCAAAAATGCAAGACCATGGAATAATAATAAACGGAGCAGATACAATAGGGTCCTAGCACCATCTGTGCTCAGACCCTTAAAAAACAAATAGTAATTGCATAGTATATTATGTACATGTACATATGGGAAAATCCTTCACATACAGTCTCTATACAATGGATCCCTCGTTCTTTTTACTTCATTTGTATATCCCCCACTTCTTTCACTATAGGCAGAGAGCCAGACTCATGGATCATTCAACTGGTGTCTGAATCCCTTAGAAGCTGGGAGCCAGCTACACTATATGGACGAAAGTATGTGTACACCTGAATTCACACCAATATGAACTTAATTAACAAACTGCCACTGCTGGGCCTTGACCCTCAATTGTGCAGTGGTATAAATGAGATAAATGTAAGTTGCTCTGCATATGGGCATCTTCCCAATGCCATAAAATTAAACGTTTATGGGCTTTGTGCAGGCCAATGGAGTTCCTCCACACCAAATTCATCAAACCATGTCTTTATGGACCCCATGACACTATGCATTCTGGTGGGTAGTGCTCTCCAGGCATTTGCCAAACCCAGATTCATCAGACTGCCAGACAGTGAAACATGATTCAATACTCCAGAAAACACGTTCCACTGCTCCAAAGCTGAGGCAGTATGCTTTACACTACTCCAGCTGCTGCTGCTCAGCCATGGAAACCCATTTCATGAAGCTCCGAACACACAGTTCTTGTGCTGATGTTGCTTCCAGAAGCAGTTTGGAACTCTGTAGCGCTCCAGCACTTGGCAGCCCCACTGTGTGAGTTTGTGTGGTCTACTGCTTTGTGGATAAGCTGTTGCTGCTCCTAGAATAACACTTACAGTTGACCAAGGCAGAAATTTCACAAACTGACCTACGACAGTGCCAAGTTTAATATCACTGAGCTTTTCCATATGATCCATTCTATTGCCAATGTTTGCCTATGGAGATTGCATGTCCATGTGATTTTATGTACCTGTTAGCAATGGAACACCTGAATTCGATAATTAGGAGGGGTGCCCCCATACTTTTGGCCATATAGTGTTATATGTATATATATGTGCTCACAGCTTTAACAGAGCTGCAGGATACAGTTTTTTTAAATCAACCATTATCAAATATAGCCTCAGCAAAGTCTGACAATGGGTACAGGACAGTCCCTGCTAGTTTGCAGGAACCTTTGTCAGGCTCTAAACCAGTGTTGGGGAGTAGTTAACTAACTTAACTAAATCTTTCAGTAGTGTGACAGTAGCGCTTCTACTTTAAAAATGGTGTAGCATTTCCAGTAATGAGTTACTGTTTCAAAAGAGCAGTGATGTGCGACCAATCGTTAATTTTTTTATAATAGTCCTCTTCATTGTATATCTGCAGTGAAGGCTTACTTCACAGGAATTAAGAGCCTTATTGTAGCTCACATGAATAGGAAGAGACCATCTGATGGACACATAAAGCGACCAAGCACAGTTTTCTACATGATGTATGAGGCGGGTAAATGATAATACCATAATAAATTGACACTGGAGTTTATTCTCTGATACACAGAATATTAGTGGCACTTTGTTGTTAATAGGCAACACAACACAATGTTTACATTTACTTACAAATAAAATAAAATAAAATAAAATAAAATAAAATAAAATAATTCAATAAGTCTATCAGTGCATGCCAAGGGATTTATTATGTTCTGATTACAACAGCCTGAGCGACGAAAGAAAAAGTTCCTATCTTAACTTATTTACTTTTTTTTTTATTATTTCCATGAGTAATTAATTAATCAGTTGTAAAAAAAAAAAAAAAAAGTTTTAATTTTTTTAAAAAAATAAAATTAACTTAAGGGGACTGATTTCCAAGGTGGCACCCTGGGTGGTGAACGTCTTCCCACCTAGCCCCACGGGCAATATTTAGAGGCATGTCGCTCCAGGAAATCTTTGTGTGACTGTGCATTATCGTCATGTTCTATATAAATAACATTGCTCCACCCGATGAGGACTTAATGAGAAGGTTCCAGGGAAAGATGTCTTGCATGACGACTGCATTATACATCATTATGTGACTTTGTTGATTGGTCTTGGCATGTGAGTAAACAGACACAAAAAGGTAGTCAGGTGATCTTGACTGATGCTGTTGGTTGTCCAGGGTACATGTGTAACTAACATATTTTCAGCCATTTTATGACCTCAGTAAAATTACTGTTTGGGAAAACTGCAAAAAAAAAAAAAAAAAAAAAAAAAACTGGGCTGACTCCATTGACCACTGATATGTTTTGGGGTTTTTCCAGGCAGAACTGGCAACCCTAATATAGTGGCAATAGAACATCAGTAATATGTAAAGTGGGTTAGCAGGTAATTGAATGTGAAACGTATATTGGTGTATGTAAATAGTACCATGGTCCTTCACCAGGGTCTCCATCTCTTCTTGCATGCCCTTGTGCCACTCCGTGAGGTCTACATGAAGTGAGTAATCACAGCATGACTTGCTGTCCGCCCATTCCCTCCACTGGTTAAATGCAGCTAGAAGGCTAACTCCTGGCTCTGGCACCGCATGGTCAACTGCAAACACACACACACACACACACACACACACACACACACACACACACACACACACACACACACACACATTCATTTAGCAGACGCTTTTATCCAAAGCGACTTACAAATTAAGAAATACAAGCAAAGGGATATATCAAGCAGAGAACTAGTGCTACCATCTTTTAACTGAGTTCTAGAAAAACAAAGCATTGCAGAGTAGAGGTGTAAGTGCCAGAGTAGATGTTTTTATGATAATGTGGGTTGGTATTTTAGGGGTTAGTTAGGTGTTCATGGAAGAGGTGGATCATTAGCTGTTTTTTGAAGATAGTGAACACACACGCGCACACAGATGAACAGCAGTTTAAATGGTGCCCTTATCATATTATTTCAGTTAACAATTTATTGACATTGAGGGTCATTTGAAACAAAAGTGTGAGACAAGAAACAGCAATACTACACAATATTAAGTGCAGGTGAAACAATACAAAGTGATATATATATATATATATATATATATATATATATATATATATATATATATATATATATATATATATATATATATGTATATAGGAATGAGATGCGGTATCGGCCGATAATGGCAATTTTTCACGCTATCGGCCGATGTTTAAAAACATCCGATGATCAGGGCCGATTTTATCCTGTCAATCAAAAGAGGGCGGGAAAACACATCGATTTCATGCTGTGTGTAAAGATGTTGTCTCTTGTGTGGAATGATGACAAAACTCCAGTTTGTAACCTCCGTAATCTCTGCACTGCTAAAATTTTACACTGGAAGTAAGCAACAGTGAAGCGGGAGTTTGGTTTTTTTTGGCCGTGCTGCTCACACTGAATTAAAGCGCCAGTACACCATTGAAAGATTTAAATGAAGAGGAGTTGACAAAAAGTATATTATATATATATATATATATATATATATATATATATATATATATATATATATATATATATATATATATATATATATATATATATATATATATATATATATATATATATATATATATATTGCACTGAAAATATATTTGTAGAGTAGTGTATTTCATATACAGTTAATGTTAATATATATAAAAAAGTTTATATTATATATTACCAGTTTGATGTTCAGTGATGAAGTAGAAATGCTTTTGTTTGTGATGAGTTAATGTGAGACTAACATGAGTTGCTTTTTTTTTTTAGAATTCAGTCAATATTAATATGAATTAATAACATTCAATAAGTTAAGAAAACTTGGTTTAATCTTCAGAATTTAGTTAATGTGTTCATGTTAATTTGAGTAATGTGTTTGCTGTCTATGAGACCAGTTACTGTGAAACAACTTGTTGAAATGGAGAGAATATTATTTATTTGCATTTCTTTCAGATTTGTGGAATTAATTATTATTAATTTAAAGGAAGACATAAAAGGCAGAACTATCGGTATAGGCCGATATCACAAACACACCACTTTATTGTGCATTGACCAAAAATCTCACTATCTAAACATCACAAATATAATCAGAATTAAATTATTTGGTTAAAAATAATATTAATTAAAATACACCTGCTAAAATGATTTTATTATGATGAACAGAACACCTGCTATTCATCTTTCTCAGGGAAAGTGGCAACAACTGGTTAATTGACAGCTCAGTTCAAATCCTGTTCATATGCTCTAGCTGAGAGTTTGGTGATGTATTCTGCACATGCCTGACAATCCCAGGCCTGACACACACACACACACACACACACACACACACACACACACACACACACACACACACACAAACACACACAAACACACACAAACACACACAAACACACACAAACACACACAAACACACACACACACACAGTCTGGGTCAATTGGCCACCTGTTTTACTGCTGCGCAAATCATTCAACAAATCCAAAGCAAGATGACATCTGCTGTAGGCTCACACATGCTAGGCCAGTGGTTAAAGTTGTCTTTAAAACACATTAAAAATACAAACTTATGAATATATCCCCCCTTTTTTTAAATTAATAATTACATCTTGCATCTTTACATTACATTAGATTAGGAATTGATTGTGTGTGTGTGTGGTTGTCTGAGAGTGATAAAGAGAAAATCATGTATTTAGTTATTTTTCCACACCAAATTGTTGAGGCCACCGGGCGCCCCCTGGCGGCCCCCACTTTGAAAACCAGTGTGCTAGGCAATTCTACAATACTCAGCAAGTGTGTGGAATTAAAAAAGGAGTATGAACTAATCAGTCGAATTGTTTGTTTGTTTGTTTTTTTTGGGTACTATATAACTCTGTTTGGAAGTTTTCACATTTAATATTTAAAATCTTTCAAATTTCATGGCCTATCTGAACCACCCAGCCATTGCTAAGTAGTGAACGAAACAGGTGGCTGTTTTTAAGCATTCCGTCTTTGCACATACTGATCATAGTGGTGCCTCCAGCGAGAGCAGCACGAGTGCCCTGGTAGAAGTCATCTGCAGCAGTCATGCCCCGGTCAGGCAGCTGGAATCGGGTGTGCACATCAATGCCACCAGGGATCAGCATCCTGCCATGGGCATCAATGGTTTTAACCCCACCAGGAACAATGAGGTTCTCCCCAATTTGTCTAAAGAGACATGAAAAAGGACAGTAGAAAGAGGGTACAAGAAAGAAAGGGAGAACAGGAAATAAAAACAAAACAGGGAGCAAAAGTGTATACAAAAAATATGGAAGGGATAAAACTGTGAGTTCCTATGTGTTGATATGCTAATAATCAGTGATAAGCATACATTCATGTGAAAAATAAGTACACCCCATGTAAATTGTTGGCTTTTTTGACATTACACTCATTCATTTATCAGACACGTTTATCCAAAGTGACTTACAAATGAGGAAATACAAGCAAAGCGATATATTAAGCAGAGAACAATACAAGTAGTGCTACCATGCAAGATTTATAATTGAGTTCTAGAGAAGCAAAGTGCACAGTGTCGAGGTGTAAACGCCAGAGTAAGTTGTTTTTTTTTTTATTATTCATTTTTGTATTTGATTTTACCCTTTTTTTTTTTCTTTTTTTTTTTTTAAGATAATGTGGGGTATGGCATTTTAGAGGTTAGTTAAGTGCTCACAGAAGAGGTGGGTCTTTAGCTGTTTTTTGAAAACAGTAACAGATTCTGTGGTCAAGATTGAGGTTTGAAGTTCATTCCACCACTGAGGAACAGTTAGTTTGAAGGTTCTGGAAAGGGACGTTGAGCCAGGCTGAGTAGGAACTACTAAGCCTCAGTCATTAATCAATTGCAGGTTGCGTGAGGGAACGTAAGCCTCAAGGAGTGCGCTGAGGTAGGGATGTGCTGTTCCAAACAAGGTCTTGTACGTGAGCATCAAGGCATTTCATACGGGCAGCTACTGGAAGCCAGTGAAGGGACATATTTGGACAGGCAAACATTTGATCCTCTTTGAAAAATAAAGATGATACACTATCAAATAACAAATTTACATTTTGTAGTAATTTTTACAATTTAAATTAACAAAAAACAGATCAGTCACATGGAAAAAGTAAGTACAGCCCTACATTTATCACAACTTCAATCCATATAATTAGAATCAGGTGATCAAGATTGGGTGCCAGTGGTTAGAACCTGCTTAAAAAGTGCAGGTGGAACCCATATTATTTAAAAGTCTCACATCTAGTGTCTGGTGTTCCCTTTGTTATTGAGGTGTGTGTCATCATGCCAATATCTAAAAAGTTCTACTATAAAGGCCCTCAGAAAAATGGTTTTGGATGCCTAGGAGTCTGGCAAGGGATTTAAAAAGATATCCAAATTATTTGAAATACATCAGTCCACTGTAAGGAAAATTATCTACAAATGGTGCAAATTTCAAACGACTGCCAATTTGTCCAGAATTGGCCGTCCCAGCAAATTCAGCCCAAGAGCAGACCGTCTGATGTAAAAAGAAGCCTCTCAAAACTCCAAAATTTCATCACAGAATCTGCTAGTAAGTCTTGCAAATGTTGGTGTCAAAGTGCATACCTCTACAAAGAGATTGCACAAATTTGACCTGCATGAGGCGTGCCATGAAAAAGCACATTAGAGCAAGACTACAGTTTGCCAATGAACATATAGGCAAAGACCAGGCTTTTTGGAATAATGTGCTCTGGACAGACCAATCAAAGATAGAGTTGTTTGGCCACAGTAACAGCAGACATGTCTGGCACAGACCAAAGACAGCTTTTCAAGAGAAGCATGTCATACCAACTGTGAAACACAGTGGTGGAAATGTTATGATTTGGGGTTGCTTCGCTGCTTCAGGGACTGGACAGCTTGCATTCATTGATTCAACTATGAATTCTGCATCATATCAAAGAGTGCTTGAAAATAATTGTGAGGCCATCTGTCCAAAAGTTGAAGTTGAACCAAAAGTGGGCCTTTCAACAGGATAATGATCCTTAGCACACTAGCAAATCCATCAAGGAATGGCTCAAAAGAAGAAATGGAGGGTTATGGAATGGCCTAGTCAAAGCCTGGATTTAAATCCCATTAAAATGTTGTGGGGGGATTTGAAATGGGAAGAATATGAAAGAAAACCCTCACACATCTTGCAACTGAAAGAATATTGCATGGAAGAGTGGTCAAAAAATCCAGCAGGCAGATGTCAGAGACTGGTAGAGAATTATACAAAATGCATACAAGAAGTTATTTCTGCTAAAGGGGGCAATACTAACTTCAGAGGCCACAGTTTTGATGAGCCTGTACCCACTGCAGCCTCCGCTTTCTGTTCTTAGCTGATAGAAGTAGAACACAACATGGTCTTCTGCTGTTTTACTTTTCTGCTCACTACAATTGTACAGTTGTTACAGTAGCTTTTCTGTTTGCTCAAACCAGTTTGGCCATTCACTATTGACTTCTCATCAACAAGGCATTTCGGTCCACAGAACTGATGCTCGCTGGATGTTTTTTTTTTCTGTATTGCACCATTCTGAGTAAACTCAAGAGGCTATTGTGTGTGAAAATCACAGGACATCAGCATCTATAGAAATACTCAAACCAGCCCATTTGACACCAAGAATCATGCCACAGTCAAAATCACTGAGATCACATTTTTTCCCCATTCTGAGCGTTGATATAAAATTTACCCAAAGCTGCTGGTCCGTATCTGCATGATTTTATGTATTTCACTACTGCCACACAATTGGCTGATTAGATAATTGTACTGCAACGTGTAGGTGTATGGGTGTTCCTAATAAAGTGATCTATGAGTATATGTCAACCTAAGCATGTTCTTTTTACTGTTACATTTTATATGTGTGTGTTATGTGTTATATATATATATATATATATACTATATTATATACTTTGCCACTATTAACTCATCATTTAAATGTTATTTCCTAACCTGAAACATTTTATTTCAGTCCTTCCTTAAGATTACCATGAGAAGTGACAGAATAGATAGGAAGATAACATACTTAATAACACCATCCTCCATATAGATGTCAGAATGGAAGGACTGATCATCATTCACAATCTTCGCCCCTTTGATAAGCAGACGATCACTCTGTAAGAAGAGAAAGATGAAGAGGGTCATGAAACATTTCAGCTTATAGTTGCAGTGATTCACAAGTGTATGCTGTGTGGTCAGCATGACCACAAAACCCCTGATATATTGTATCACACACAAAGCTTAATTTGGAATCTAAATATTACTTGACTTAAAGAAGTTCTTTACGTTTCTTGACTAATAACACAAATCTGTTTCGAAACATCTGTCTAAAATTGATGTGATCCAAATGGTTTTTTGGTCACTTATATCACTTACAGGTGTAAAAATACATTTGAACACATACTGCTTCATTAATGCTTCGGTCACTGAAAATGTAACCATCAATGCAATCGTACAAAAGCAAGTCTTAAATTACATTCCCCAAACTGTTTCCACAAAGTTGGAAGAACACAATTGTCTTGAATGTCTTTCTATGTTGTAGCATTGCAATTTCCCTTCACTAAGAGGAACTAAGAGGCCTAGCACAAACATGTTTAAGTATGACAATGCTCCTATGTATAAAGTGAGGTCCATGAAGACATGGCTTGCCATGGGTGGAGTGGAAAAACTCAAGTCGCATACAAAAAGCCAAATTCACCCCAGGCTTTCTTGCCTCAGTGCCTCACCTCACTAATGCGCTTGTGGCTGAATGGACAAATTCCCACAGCCACATTCCAAAATCTTGTGGAAAGCCTTCCCAGAAGAGTGGGAAAGTGGGAACTACATTTGGAATGACATAGGAGTGAAGGTCGGGTGTCCACAAACTCTTGGCCCTATAGTGTACTTGCCTAATGTAGCTGTTATTTTCTATTTTTAAAAAAGAGCAACTTCCCAGAAAAAGGCACATCAAGGAATATCTCAAATCACATTCTACAGCCCTTCTAGGCTGTTTTCTGTCCATTAGAGGTACAAAGAGACAAGCTTATTCATTATTTTTTTCAGTAATATCATTCACTATGTGATAATGGTTTGACAGATTGCATTGGATATACTACTCAGCTGTTGACAAATGGAAAATGGTAGCAGTAATACTTTTACAGCTAATTCCATCATAATTGTTTAAAAATTCACTGTTGTCCCTTTCAGAAAGATCATAATAAGATATTAGCCCCAAAGTGATGCCATCCACAGTGCTGTGACACGCTACAGTTACTGCCCCATACACAATTAGTGTAGGTAGGGACTTGTCTTGTAGTCCCTAAAGAAAGCTTCCATCTAAGAGCATACAAGGAACATGTACTAGGAGCTCTTCGGAAGTTCAAGCCCCATCACTGCCAAGATGCTACTGCTACTGTTGGGGAACTGAACAAGGCCCTTAACCCTCTCTGCTTCCGCGGCACTGCATCATGGCTGACCCTGCATTCTGACCCCAGCTTCGTAACAAGCTTGGATATGCAAAAAAAAATAAAATAAATAATAATAATAATAATAATAATAATAATAATAATTTCATTGTGCTGTAATGTATGTGTGTCAAATAAATGCTTCTTTTTCTTTCTCTTCCACTAGCAAAAGTAGTAGTACAAGTAGGACTCTGTTGCCTACTTCCTAAATTTTGTGCAACATGGGCAGAAAAGTGTACTACAGATGGTTAGCCCATTGTGTGTCAGTACACCCTGTCCCAGAAGGCCGTCTGGCTCCACCAGCAAAAACCACAATCGGCAATGAGTTGACTTGGCATCACCAATGTCCACCTGTACCTTGCCAAACCTTTCCCATATCTGGAAAACCACCTATGTACAGACATTTGGTGATGTTTGTAAACCAACCTGGCAGAAATTGTGACGTGTCAATCAGCTCCACCATAGAGGGATCAACAAATGCAGACTGGAGTGATTGTTACAATGCTAGTATGTCACTATCCAATCCTACTCAAGCCCCCCGAATTTTGATGATATTTGTCACTGTTAGTTTAGACCAGTGCATGCAAGCTGGCAGAACCTAATCCAGACGGTGAACATGGCCATTCAACTGCCAAGCAATTATCATCTTGGGAAAATCTATCTGCTAGATGTGGCTGTAGACATCTTTGTGCTCCTTAGAAGTTCATAACATGAAGGAAGACTGGTTATTGAGGTATAATGAGGACTCTTAAGGACATAAGCTTCCATGCTGCATAGTCTCAGTTCCAGAATCAATGATTTCAGCTGAGCTATGTCTGATGCCAGGTCATCCATACAACTAGAAAGTGACTTGAACTACTTTTCTCTGCTTCTTACTATGCAAATCAGTCACCGTCAGACATAAATACTTACAACTAATAACTTGTTTAAGCTGCTGCATTTGGGCCAGATTTGAAACAGGGTCTCAAGCTGCCATCAGGGTGTGCCATTTCAGCAAAAGCATTGCCAGCACATGGGATATCTGAACACTGCACCTTTAAGACGGTCAATTCTGAGGCAGCAAGCACATAGTTGATGCCCATCATGGGTTTCCAGAAGATCCAGAAACTGGCTGCATGAACACAAGTCTTGCAGAATGTGTCATTTAAAAACTTGTGAGGGAACAGGGGGTTTATTATACAGAGGGCAACCTAATTCCAGCCCCAAATCTGTGTATTAGCAAAAACTCAGCCAACATCGCAGATTAAACTTAGATGGTTTTATGGGTTATGATGGTGAAAAAACACTCAAACATGTTAGCAGCATGTAGCCAGATATACCAGTCTGTCACTAGGTTTGAGATGTGGAAAACTCAGCATAAAAAAAGTCAAGGACTCCCTTGATCCAACCCAGAGGGGAGAATATGCTGTGAAGGTTGTGTGTTAGCAATCTGGCTAATGTAGCAGGCTTAGCAGTGAACAGGATGCTGTATCGAGAGGAAAAACTCACGTAAAAGAAATGCATGTAAACCTTAGTACACTTATCATGGAAGAAGAGATTAAAGTAGCCCATCACCAGCTTTGGAGGACAGGTTTCTTGTATACCCAACAACAGTCACAATCTCTAAAGCTGATCGCTCCATGTACACATGTGTACAAGGCGAGAAGAACAAAGACTACATCACAGCCCATAATTAAACATCACCACGATGAGATAATTGCTCATTAAGTGCTAATCTATGGCTGGTTGGCTGTTAATAAGTAGCTATCATTGCACCATGTACTCCTATTGAAAGGAGCTAAAACCTATGCAAAAGCCTTTTCTCTGAAGGAAGATAGAGTATATAAAGAAAAAGGCAAATTGTAGCAATAGGAGGAGAAAAATCTATTCAGCTAATTTTCTATACGTCAATGACTTCTTTAACAAAGTATTGACCTGACTGATTGGTAGGCCGATTCTGCCGATTGAATGATTACAATTCAAAGCTCAAATTTTGATTCGTCAGGTAGCACAGGTGCTCCCATTTCAGAAACAAATTATACCAAAATTTCTGAAGCATCCACCAAAGTGCTGCTGTCTGCAATACGTGTGCTGCAGAGTGAAGCCATGAAATCCTTTATACTGAAAAAAAGTGGTTTGGATGCTTAGGGGCTGTTTTGTATCAGGATATTTTAGCCCTAAACCAGGAGGTTAAAGCCTGTCCATAGATGGACTTATTGACATGACAGTGACCCCAAACATACATTCAAATAAACACATAAATGGTTAAAGGAGCACAGTGGCCATCTCTTATTGAAAATTTGTGGTCTTAATTGTTAGACAAGTCTCTCAGTGTTGTTACTGGCATAACTGGATTTCAAATGCCTAACAATGAAATCTGACTCCATGTTCTTTAGTAATGTGTCCTAAAGGTACAAATCACATAAAAGTGGTTTCTTCTAAACGTTTTAAACCACTTTAGGATTTAGGACAATTTTAAAGGCAAGTCATGAGATAACTATGGCTGACTGTGTCAAATGAAGCATTTATACCATACTTTCATGCACACCGACTTTATCATTCACCATGCTGCCTTTGTGTTATGACCTCATCTGAACCCAGATTGAGATTTTCCAAGAACATTTTTCAGATAAACTGCTATCACAATACTTGCTATAGAGATTACAACAACTGGAAGCACACGGGAAAAACTAGAGAAGATGGCTACGAGTTTAGCGCTGCCCCGACTCGTTGAGATTAAAGATGGTAAGAGTCAAATATGTAAATACTTTGCATTCAAGGCAGATGATAAACATATAATTGATGCTGTGAAGCCAGTGTGCAACCGATGCTATCGTTCATTTCAAACAAAGTGAGGAAACACCTGGAATTTGGTGAGGCACCTGAAAGACGGTCCTATATTATGTCTGTTTGAGGCAGCTGGCATTGTGGCCGTGAAACCAGCTAATGTTATGCTCAATGTAATGTTTGCGATAGACAGTTATTTGTTAATGACGCTAACACATTGCAGTGTTATAAACTACCTCCTAATGAGCCACCATGCATCGCCATTCAGCCCGTGTCCTGTCAGCTAAATGTAGCCTAATGTCACTAATTATTATTCAAATGCTCATGCTTTTAATAAATCTTTTTGGCCTGCCACCATATCAGTGAATTTAAACTAATGCTTGCATTTAGAGTATAAGGTGTGTGTGTGTGCGTCTGTGTGCCCGTTTAGGTGTGCACCTCCCTAGGTGGCATGAACAGATTTTAGGTTTAAGGGGCAATTTTTTCACATGGGTGATTTTTTTTTTTCCTTCAATAAAAAAATAAAAATTATAAATAAAAACTGTATTGTGTGTTTACTCGGGATGCCTTTGTTTTATTTTGTATTTTGTTTGAAGATCTAAAACTATAAAGTATGAGATATACAAAAAAACAGAGAAATCAGGATGGGGTAAATACTTTTGCTGCATTATAGGTTAAACGTACATGTATAGAAACACTCATGTATGTTAACTCCACATCTAAAGCCACTATTACTTAACATGCAGTGTGTAATATATGTAAAACAATCAAAGAGACAGTTTCAAAAATGTGACCACTGAAACTGAGCCAATTACATAATGATTCAACATAACAGCCTCAATTAGGCCCTCATGTGTTTGTAATTGTCTTCTGGGTGCCTCTTAAAAAGACTGGTTGTAGAGCGTGGTGGTATGTGGAGGCGAAAGATAAAGCCCTAGGACAATAGTTTATGCTTTATCCATCTTCAACTGAATTTACTATGCATCACTATACCTCGGCTGGCCTACTTCACATCCTATCTTTCATAGGCATGACCCCTTAGGGATCATGGTGGTTGCTGCTGCGAATCCACCCATTCTATACTGAACTCTCTTCTGGTGTCCTACTAAATAGAGATCTGTCCTAAAATTCTACCAATAGGTTAACACCTATGGAACAAACTAGGTCCTATTTTCCAAGGATGTCAACCTACCAACACATTATATTTTCCTAAATAATGTCAGGCTGACTAACTGAATATGCAACATAAAAAGGTCAGTACATGATGTCAACCTGCCTAATTGTGGAAACGTTCCACTGTCCCTTATTGATTAAGCCTTTCATACAATCATGATATGTAACTCAAATGATAGCATATATCAATAACAAATAAGACGATCAATACACTGCTAAATTATCATTGCCGTCAGACATATTTTTAATTCCACTATTTCAAAATAGCAGCACCATTAATCAGTGAATCTGGAATTAAATAACAGCAACAGTTTGATCTGCAGATTTTGACACCCATCATTATTTTTCCGAGTCTCTCTTTTCTGAGTCTCTAATTTTATTTGGCTGTTTTATTAACGTAACTGTGGGCTCTTAACCACTGAAACTGCAAGACTCACAGTATTTACTATAATATGAAAGCTCTTGAAAATGTGCTTTATTCCAGTGGTCAAAATTCTTTGTAGTGGTCTGCATTTTGCATGTCAAGCAGTAGAGACGATATTATTAGCAAGGGCACAGTTTCTAGTCTGGGCACTACAGTGGACTATCCAATGAGTTTAACTGTCTGTCTGAAAACAGAGCTAGCGCTAGAAGTGCCAGGCAGTGTGTGTGGTGAACAATCAAAGCAGTTTAAAAAAAAAAAAAAAAAAAAACCTCAAGCGTGTACGAGTGTTATGATGAGTGAAGGGCAATGTTCATGTTGCATTTGTTGCAGCATGACAGGGTGACAGTGTCAGACACAACTGAGGCTGAGGCAGCTGAGGCGAGAGACAATGAGAAAAAGAGAGAGAGAGTGAAACCGAGACTGACAAAGATGGGGGGGGGGGGGGGGGAGAGAGAGAGAGAGAGAGAGAGAGAGAGAGAGAGAGAGAGAGAGAGAGAGAGAGAGAGAGAGAGAGAGAGAGCCGGAGAGACACCACGTGGGATAAGGAAAACACAGGAAAGAGACCTCAGGAAGAACTCATTCTGCATCAAGGAGAGTGAAGGAGAGACTAATGCATGAAGGAGACCTGAAGACAGACATACATACAGAACAACTGAAGCTTTAAATAGGTTGGAAATAGAGTTCCATCACAGCAGTACTATCAACCTTTCACACCAATGCCAGAATCCACTCCACTTCTCAGAATACACCACTACAGTACAATCCTCAGCACCTCACTCCACCAGCACGTTCACACTCACCTAACTGCACAACTGTTCCCAATCAACCACACAGCCTTTATAAATGGACTTTGAACACAGCCTCATTGTGAAGTAATGCTCAGTATACACTTACCTGAACTTACCAAGCCGTTTCATTCAATGACTGATATTCTGGTTTTTCATCGTCTTGTTTCTTGGTTTTTGCATTTTCAGATTTTGTCTTTCAATTGTTGTTTGCAGATTGCCTGACCTTTTGCCTGTTCCAGTTTACAATTTTGCTTCATGTTTTGGATTGGTGTGCCAGTTTTACAATAAATTCTAAACTGCATTTGCATCTGTCTCTGACTCCGTCGCATGACAGATTAATTTGCCATCACCATGGATGCAGCAGGAGAATCAAACCGGTGAGACACTGTAAGCCGAAGGAAAGCTGGTAGGAGAACACCAACAACATCTGGTCGAGGTAGACGACAAGTTAAACATGCTCACCAACGCTATCTCCACCACCTTGGTCTCCCACTGAACCCCGGCTGCAAACTCTAGCTCATTTATCTTCTGTCCTTACTTCCCAGTGCAAAGGATTTCTGCTATAATGATCACTGTACTTCTCTGGCCAAGAGGGTGTCGGGGCTCAAAAAAAGATTGGCCAACTGTTCAGCTTACTCATGGGAAAAGCTCTAAAGTGATAGTGTAATCTGGCATAAAAGTGGGAAATTATCATCATGTGTCTGCTTCGTGGAGCTGTTCCAGCAAGTTTTCGATCACACCCACGAAGGCAAGGAAATTGGTGAGCAACCCTTAATGGTCACACAAGGGAAGAGAAATGTGGCTGAAAATGTTCTGCACTCTTTCTGCAGAAAAGAAAATCCATGTTTCTACTACGGTCATTCCAATCACCTCCTCATATACCTCTTTGGTGAGTCCATCTCAGTTTTTGTCTCACCAATCATTCACACTAAAGGTACAGATAAAACATCTGTTATCTGTTGTTACCCAGATGAGGATGGGTTCCCTTCTGAGTCGGGTTCCTCTCAAGGTTTCTTCCTCTTAAAACATCTTAGGGAGTTTTTCCTTGCCACCGTCGCCACTCAGTGGCTTGCTCAGTTGGGATAAATTCACACCTTTAATATCTGTATACCATGTTGATATTTCTGTAAAGCTGCTTTGAGACAATGTCTATTGTAAAAAGCGCTATACAAATAAAATTGAATTGAATTGAATTGAAAACACTCTTCTGTCCGCTCCATGCTGATCGACTCCAGAGTGGCAGGGAATTTCATGGACCACAATACCATCATGAAGCTCAGCATAACCATGCAACCACTACAGCATCCCCTAAAGATTTGCGCCATTGATGGAGGACCCATAGAAGATAGACCTGCCATATTATGCATCAAACACCTTCTGCTACATGTCAGGACTCTCCACCAGGAACATATCTCCTTCCACATTACCATCACTGTCAAACACCCCCTCATCCTTGGATTCCCCTGGATGCACCTTCATGACCCTCAAATATTATCGTATGAGAAGGAAATCATGACATGGTCCTTCCATTGCCATAAGCATTGTCTGCAGCTCCCTCACCTCATCCTTGCCTCAACCACTGTGGAGAGACCTGAAGCCCAGTACCAGATAGACATTCCCACAGAATATCATGAGTTCCAAGAGGTCTTTAGCAAGGCTAAAGCTAGTGGCCTACGCCATCATAGAACCTATGACTACGCCATAGAACTGTTATCAAGTACTGCAACAAGGTTACATACGTCCTTCCACCTCTCTTGCATCTGCTGGATTCTGCTTTGTGGAAAAAAGGAGGGCGACTTCATCCATGTTTGATTATCAAGGCCTCAACCAGATCACAGTCAAGTACCAATATCCCCTCTCACTGGTCCCCTCACCCTTGGAACAGCTCCATTCAGCTAAAGTATTCACAAAATTTTATCTACACAGTGCTTATAACCTCATCTGGATCAGAGAGGATGATGAATGGAAGACAACACTTACCACCACGTCTGGTCACTTTGAGTATTGCGTTATGCTCTATGGGTTCACTTGTGCCTCATCAGTCCTCCAATGTTTCATCAACATCATTTTAAGGGACATGCTAGGAAAAATTGTGATTGCTTACATTTTGATCTACTCTCCATCTCTGGAAATTTATGTTCAGCACATCAAGCAAGTCCTGCCTCTTAGAAAATCAGCTCTTAAGGGTGAGAAATTCAAGTTCCATGTGACCACCATATGGTTTCTGGGATATATCATTTGCCCTGAGAGGGTGGCCATGGTTCAGGAAAAGGTGGCAGCAGTCACAGAATGGCGCACTCCCACTATATTCAGAGAGCTTCAAAGATTCCTAAGGTTTGTAAACTTCTATCAAAAGGTCCATCAGGGGCTTTAGTTCCATCGCAACTCCCCTAATGTCCCTACTGAAGAAGGGACCCAAGCATTTGGAGTGGTACACAGCAGGAGATGAGGCCTTCAAGAAGCTCAAGATCACATTCACCACTGCTCCCATCTTTAAACACCCAGTCCCATCCATGTCATTTATTCCGGAAGTGGACACCGTGGAGTCTGGGGTAAGAGTGGTACTCTCCCTAAGGTCTAGAGAAAAACTTAAACTTCATCTAAAGGCTCGCTACTCTAAGAAGCTTTCACCAGCAGAAGTGAACTACGATATAGAAAATCAAAAATTGCTGGCAGTGAAACTTGCCCTAGAAGAGTGGTGTCACTGTCTGGAGGGAACGGCACTTCCATTCACGATTGTCACTGACCTCAGGAACCTTAAGTACCTGAGAACTACCAAGCATCTAAACCCTCACCAATCCAGGTGGGCTCCGTTCTTTACCTGCTTTAACTTCACACTCTGTATAGATAAGTCTCCAAGAACACCAAAGCCGACTCTCTGTCCCACCTTTATCCCACTGAAAACAACGATCAGACTCCAGAACCCATACTGCCCTTCTCCTGCTTTGTGAGAGCTATAACTTGGGACATTGACAGAAAGATTGCACGCACACCAGCACCAGTCCCCTCCACATGCACGCCTAGAGTTTCCCTCCTAGCAGGGAAACTCTAGCCACATCTCAGCGACCATGGTCCCACACTGCCATAGATTTCATCACAGAATTACCTGAGTCTGATGATAATACAGTGATTATGGCTATGACAGCAGATTCTTCAAATCCCTATGCCTTGGCACTCTGACTGGCCTGCCCACCTCTTTCAAAACTGCTGAACTAGTCTTACCTAGTCTTATGTTTTGCTACTTTGGAATCCCTCAGGACACTGTAAGTGATCAAGGCACTCAGTTCAGGGTCGAGGGTCTGGGCTAGTTTCATGGAGAAGCTGGGAGTCTTGGTAAGCCTCATGTATGACTACCATCCACAGGCCAAAGGACAAGTGGAATAAGCAAATCAGGAAATTGCATGTGTCCTGAGGACTTTCTGCTCTAAAAACCAAGAGGACTGGACTCACCCACAATGAGTGGTTTAAGCAGAGCAAGTGTGAGAGAATGCACACAGGAGCCTAGAACAGGTGGCTCAAAGAAACAAGGATTTGCTGACCGACAAACCCCACAGTTTCAGCCTGGTGACCCCGTATGGTCTACCAAAAGACGGCAGAAACACTCAAGGATTCAAGAATGCCACGCCAGAGTCAACTAGCACCCTCCTTCCACGCATCACGTCTCAATCCTGTCACTCCTGGACCACTAGCGGCTGATGTTCCCCTCACCACACCACCTATACCACTTGACAACGAAAGACAACCAGATTACCTGGTCAAGAATATCCTGAATTTGTGTGTGCAAAGATGGGAATTTGTGGTCCCTCATCAAGTGGGAGGGCTACGGTTCTGAGTAACAATTTTGGATTCCAGCACACAATGTTCTCGACCCCTTGATCTGCCAAGAATTCCAAGCCAAGCACCAAGAATGATCAGGCCCTCACCCCACAGGTAGACCAAGAAAGAGTTCAGCGGCTAAGCAACATCAGCGCCAGAATTCACCTCACCAGAAACTCAACTTTCCAGAATACAGCGCAGCCTGCAACCATGGCTGCTCACTCCACTGGCATGTTCACTCTCTCCTTAGTACTAATAATGCATACCTGTTTCCAATAACCCTCAAAGCCTAAATGGACTTTGAAACCAGTCTCATTGCAAAGTTATGCTCAGTGTACATTTACCTGAACTTACCAAGCCTTTTGATTCCATGAATTATATTCTGGTTTCTTGCACTCAGATTTTGTCTTTAAACTATTGTTTACTGATTGTCTGACTTCTTGCCTGTTCCTGTTCACAATTTTGCCTCATGTTTTAGATTTCTTACTTGTGCTCCCACTGTTTATCACAGCGTCTACATTGCATGTGTGGAGCAACACAGCCTCGTTACATATAGATTACTCCAGTTACAATAAACGACAGAATTTACACTGCAAGCATGCAAATACAGCACACGATGACAAACTTGAATTAAACTAAACCTTTTGAGCAATACCACCTGTTTCCCCAAACCCCTGCACACAGTGGAGCATTTTGGATATAAACATAAGTTTGTGCTTGTAAATCACTGTCATGCTTCCATGCTACATAAGCTCCACTTTGCAAAGTTTGCAGGTTACAATCTAATTTGCAGCGTTTAATATAAAAGGACTTGGTCTGCACACCTTTTCCGCTGTCACTTGACAACTACACCTCTGTCTGATGGTGACTGAGGTCATGTCAGGCATGAAAGGTTATGTTGACAAACAGTAAACTGAAGAAATTCATTTTCATTAACCTTGGGTTAATGCTAAAGCTAGCAGCGTCACATTACGTGCATTCGCAATTGACTAGGAAATGGCTTATATTTCCGGTTAGAAAAAAACGCTAGTGTTCCATTTGAGATGATACTACCCGTCTAAAATTCATGCACTAGATGGTAGAGTACATGGTGCATAGTGTAAGTGTATCATTCATCATTTGGGAGACAACTTTGGTCTGAACTCTCAGATGAGTGTTTTCAGAACTGAAGTAACAGATTAAATGTGCCCTGATCAACTAATCGATAATGAGATTCCTTGACATAATCGATTATTATCAATTTTAATTGATTATTTGTTGCAGCTCTATCAACAGTATGTGATTTGTGCCACAGGTAATCGGTAAACAAAATTAATATCAAGTAATTGATGTTTCAGACTTAAAATGGCCAACTCTATCACTGCTGGATAGAGTTGTGTGTTGCCATGCCACGCACAAACTGACTTCCTGTAGTAAATGTAGCAATGGCTTTAATCTTACAATCTATTGCATGAAGTGGAATTTTATGTGGCAAACACAGACAAGGGGAATGATAAAAACAGTGAAATGTACTAGTGCCATCAACATCAGCACTCTTGGAACACACTTGTCCAATTAAATTAGTGGCCAGGAACTTACTGTTGTATAATGGTATGTATAATCTATTAGGTTTAGTGCAAATAATCAGGATTAAACTTTCATCATATCACACAGCACTTCATATTGTAATGCAGTGAGTTACACTATCACTGGCAGGACACTGTGAACTCTAGGACTTACATCTTGCCTTCAGTCACTGGATGCCCAGCTAAGCGTCTGCCATCATTCACCAAAAAGCCTAGAATTCCTTCGATTCCCTCCTTTACCACTCCCTCTCCCTTCGTTTTCAGACCTGATGATCATTTTAAAAACACAGTCTTTAACTAACATATTTCTACTAACTTGCAACAAAAGAAGATGCAGCCTAGGCCATTGACCTACTTTCCGAAACAGGATTTTCATTCAGTTTTCTCTATTTAGCAGATATCAAAAGCAGCACAGGCGTAGGTAGGGAAGCCATTGTGCAGGAGAGCAGCTGAGATGCCTGGATACATGAAGAAAAGTGGATGCTTCAAGCACCTGTTTTCCAGGGCCTTTGTTTTCCAAGATTTTCCAAGGCAATTACATTTTACAATACAAGATAATGACTCAATCTTTTCTTTAACATTAGGTTGTACAGCCTATGAGAGCATCATTGATGAAATTCCTGAAGGCAGCGTATCAAATGAGATTTTAGGTAGCCATGATGTATACACCAATGGTTTTTATTTTTACGTAGGTTGTAGTCTAAATAAGAATTAAACCGTTTTACAGTATGATTAAAGAACATAGTCTTTATCTGACAGTAAGACTAAACCATAGACATTAGACATAACTGGGCCAAAGTGAAACCAAGGGAGGGGGCAGTGTGTCACTATAAGTCAGTCTACTTTCACGTTTTGTTTTGTTTTTTTTATAATAACGGGTGATTTTTAGGTCCAGGTTTGGTTACTGCGCTGCCATTTCTATAAATCACCTGCAGCGGGCGAGATTTACTACAGATTTTTTTACGTCCTAGGGATAGAGGATTTTAAAGAGTTAGGTCGAAATTGAATCCATAGATACTCACAGTGATGCGAGGGATGTTCTTTTTGCCCTGGTATCCAGACATATCGACGGAGATTGCGGACTGTGTATTGTTCGCCGCTTCTCAACCGCTAGATGGATGCTCAAGTCGACGCCCTGCGATTGGACGACACCCGCCGTCTGGTGGCTAACAAAAATTTTAAAATGCGCTGAAAATGTTAAGACAGCTGTGATTCACAGGTGGCGGAACTGGTAAGAGAGAAATATCCGCTTCGTTTTAAATGACAGCTTTTTCCCCGATGTTCCGGCGTTGCGCCAAGACACTTCTGGCTATCGCCGATAAGGGGAGATTTGCGCTGCGAATGCCACTGCGCATGCGCACCACCCCGCCCTGTTGTCCCACTTAATGGAGAACAAATGCTGAAACGCGACTGAATAATAAAAGATAATAGATAAGACCGAATAGATTATACTACCACAGTAATACCATGAGTAATTTCCCTAAGGGTATTTAGAACCATAGATAGAAGCGTATATTTAGAAGTATCTGCGCGCGCACACACACGTTTTCCTTACTATCTTTGTGAGGACCATCCACTGACACAATTATTAATGCAACTAATTAATGCTATGCCTACACATAAAGCTAACCCTTGCGGTAACCTCCTTAACCAAAATAAAGTATTTTGTCTCGTTTAAAAATCAAGGAAGTTAAAATAATAACAAACTGTTTTTCTTGTGGGGGACCAGCCAAATGTCCCCACAAGCTCAAAACTATCCTGTATTCCTATCGATGTGGGGACATTTTGGTACTAACCAAGATATAAAAACACAAACACACACACACACACACGAATTAAAAAAAAAAAAATCACCAGCTATCATCCAATCAGAGGTCTGAAAGACAACACCCTCCACCTACTGGGCTACAGTGGTTGCTATGGGTTACATGGCATGCTGTAAGTAACTTCTACATCAGGCTTGCATAAATCAGCACAACACACAAAACGCGGAGTTTAATGGAAACATGGAATAAAATCGAATTGTTCTAATACACTTGAATTCTTGAACAAAATATGAACAGGATATTACAACAATGTAAACAAAGCATATTGCTCAGTGTAACTGTTTTTATATGGAAGCAAATGAAACAGTCCTGTTGTGTATTTTATGCTGGAGTACATGAACACAGTGGAACTATATATGTTTAGGAACTTTTGACCGTGGCTGGAGCTACAGGTATCCTACCCTCTAAAGCCGGGGATACCTCCTCTTACTCCTTTCTACCTACGTGAATGCACTTTTCTACTATATTACAAACATTATTTGTGTAGTTGTGACAGTCATCATGAAGATGGCTGTGACTCAAGTAGGTTTGGACAGTGCAATGCAACACATAACAGGGAATGTAGTCAGCACCTGTGATGACAGGGCTTTTACCTGAATTTACTGGCACCTTTCAGAAGGGATTCATGCTAAGCTCTTAGACACCTGGGCTCTGTGGCACATTATCTGGTTAACAGGATGAATTACAAGCAGGTCGGTTTTTGTGCCATGTTGCTGATGCTCTCACCACAGAAAACAGTATGCTCAGGTATGTGCTGTCCCAGTACTGAATGCAGACACACTGATGGCTCCCTGGTTGCTAGCACTGAAGGAGTCCCACCAATCTGGTGATGCTAACCCCGCTGTAAGGGAGTTGTTTAACACCTCACTTCAGATAGTGGGGCATCTGGGTCATGATTGGTACAGTACTCACCAGCGAACCTTGCTTTTGTCACTCTTTGGACATGCTGCCAAACAAACCTCTAGATAGGAGGGTGCAGGTTTAACACGGTAGACCTCACAATTCAAAGTGAGTTGTATTCAACTTCTTTTTCAAAAAATGTGGAATTTTCTGAGAGTTGAAAAAGTTCCTGAAGACCATACCTTATCATATATTACATGTGACAGATTTAGTTTAAGCCATTCAGCCACAGAATTGGTTTATGTTTGTGTACATGCACAGTGCTTATTTTCATGTAGCCATTGCCAACAACTCAATTCTTAAATCCAAGGGCAGGCATTCCTGTTCAAATTCCTTTCTTTGGCCTCTCCCTAGCACCACAAGTGTTTCCAAGATGTAAACAGGTGGCCTTGTCTCCTCTGATGGCCACTGGCATCAGGATACTGCCATATTTGGATGACTGGCTCCTATCTGTCCCCACTAAGGACTCTTTCAGAGTGAAATACAGAGAAAAGCTCTCCTCACCAAAGCAGGTCACATAGTTTATTGGCATGAATCCAGATTGGGGGTCCCCACTGTATCCCCTAATTTGGTCACCTGCCAATTCCCACCCACCAGCCAGCTCTCGACCTATCATATGACAGTTACCAACCAGGGAGGGTGAATGCTAGCACATAATTCCTTTGAGATTTGTGAAGCCAACCACCAAATGTTTTCAAACTAAGCTGCTGTCACAGAGTAACTCACCTGGAGGAAAGCACAATCCACCCTTTTCTGCATGCATGAGCTCACAGATGCCCGCAATTGGCTAGTAACAATATGATTGACAGTATGCCATCCCTCCCACCCAGAGAACACTAAGTTTTTGGCATGATTAGGATTCAAACTCGCACCTCCTGACAATAAGGAAATGTTTTTCCATCAGTATTCCCCCTAGGCTTGCTAGAACTGTAGGTGTTCCAGAAGTGGGTTATCAGCCTGCAACTGGATCCCAAATGCCCCAGACTGAAATGTGAGTGGTGTCCAACCAGAGAGGGATAATCATTTCCCATACAGTAGTGCCACAGGGGTACTGGGGGTGCGTGGCCCTCTTATGTAAAGTCAAAACAAATCAACTAGCTGAAGTTGAGGGACATCCATCTGGCCCTGATGTTCTTGCCTCTTTCAGATGTTACCTCATGCTAGTCCATAATGATGGTCAGGTGATTATGATGGTCAGGTACTGTATATGAACCATCAGGCATCACAAGGTCATAGCTCTCTCCATCTTGCACAGTATCTCCTCATCAGTATCTAGTAATCATTTCATCTAAAATCAGATGACTGTGGGTGCAACTTTGTGAATCACTTCATCAGCTTATCGAACTGCAGGCCTCAAGGAGTGTTTTTTTTTTTTTTTTTTTTTTTTTGCTGTGCACAGTACATGTTCTTCAGTTTTATTTGGACTGGGTAGCAGCCATAAGACATGGGACCCTTGTCTAAGCTGAGAATGGCCTGCTCATTGGTAAAATTAATCACCTTAACCTATAGATACCCCTACTGTGACCTGCCACTTTACAAGACTCATTCTCTTGGCCTTATTTAGAAGTCTGTGCTGCTACTACCAGAGCATAGCCTCACACTTTATCCAGATTCAACAAAATAATTAATGGCCACCATAGTAGTGTAAGCATGCTGATAATCTACCTTGGCTTGCACTCATTTCCCTGCATAGGCAATGTTTAAAACATATTTGAATCTTTATGGAGTTTCATTGCTGGAGTATTTATTTGCACAAGCAGACAGTTTCATTAGGTCCTCCATGGTACATTTCAACATTTTCGTCCCATAAATAAAATTGAATAGTTTTTCCTACTATAGCAGTGCTGTCATTTATGGTCGTCTTCTTAGAAATGTGAACATGCAAGCAGATACCATAATTTACAAAAAAATGTTATGTTGGGTTGTACAGTTATCATACTGTAAATATTTAAAATTTCACAGAATATCTCTGTCGCCAAACCACATATGCTGAGTCATTTAGAAGTTATTATATCTTTAATGCAAACAAAACATGAGAGCAAGACTAAATCGATGTAAAGCATCATTCTTGGTATGTGTTCAAATGATGGGATTAAAATGCTTTAGCTAAAGCAAGTTGCAAGCATCTGGGGATGTTTTCACAGAAAAAGAAAGTCAAGAAACAAACATTACAACCTCAAAAGTAAAAATAATAATAATAATAATTGTGACCTCTGCACAATTTAGCATAGAACTAAGCAAACAGAACTAAGCTTTCTAATATCAGCCTAGCATTTGTATGTGCAAATGTTCTCTAATAATTAATACAATTAAGCACTTCTGTAAGATGCTCTGGATAAGGGCTACTGCCAAATGCCATAAATCTAAATGTAATACATTATGTAAAATAATACATTTTGCTATAAAACAATATAAATGATTCTCAGCTTATGAACAAATTTCCATTAAGGCAAGCTGATGAAACGAGACATAGGTGCTGGCAGTAAAGGAAAAGAGTAAATATTACTCAATCCATGAATTTAATAATGGTTCATCTGGAACTTGGTAGAAAACCAGACACACAAACAATATAGGAAGTCAGAATTCTAATCAAAACATTTCACATCCTATATTGTTTCTTTGTCTATTCTGTAATAAAATGGTGTGTAATCGCATAAATTGCATTTAAACACTGATCTTGCCTGAGCTCTTAAAAAAATCACTGATGCACAATAATGTTTGTAATCTCATGATTGGTAGATTTCCAGTTAGAGTGAAAATTTGTACATAGGACTTTCTTTGCCATGCCACATACTTCTTACCTTTTCCATGCATAAGGACAAATGAGAGCAACACTATACTTCAGAACTCATGCTTGCCTGTTTGCACCAAAAGCACCATCCAATGTCACAGTCCACCACCAAAGTCATGCATTCATACTTAATGGTAAATAATCACATATTCTACACACACCACACACATTCATGCATGCATTTGTACAGTTTCTAACTGGATATTTTGCACTCATCACTATAAACCTTTCTGGATTCGATTTCCCATTAATTAAACATGCAATGAAATGTTGGGGAATGTGACAGGATTTAAGATGGGATGGCCTTTCAATTGCCTTTCTGATATTTATTCTGGTATTTATACTGAAGTAAATTCTATATAGTGAACTAAATTCTGCTCCTGAAATTTGATTCATAAGCTTACAATAGTTGAACCATTTAGCAATTTAGTAATATGTGCTTGCTTGTTTGTTTGAGCAAAAGTGAATACTATACAGTTAACAGTTAAAAGTGTCTGAATTGCTTGAGTAGAAATGTTTTTACATTGTATCATAATACAGCTTAGAAAAAGCAATAATCTTAACATTTGCTGAGCCCATCCTACAAAAAAATACAACATTCATATAAATAGTGTGAATAATAATAATAATAATAATAATAATAATAATAATAATAATCTAGAGAATGTTAGGGTGTATTTGGGATTTTTAATGTCAGTTTTCTTGACTTCCAATATTTGAACGTTAAACAAACTAAATGTTTCTGCTTAATCACTTCCAACACTCAAGTGCAAAACAGCCACAAGATGCCAGCCATGAGGGCCCTGCCCTACACAATATATTTCAATCATTCTCCCATGATCAAAGCAAAAAAAACAAAAACAAGAACAAGCAAACAAAAAATGAAAAAACAAACAAAAACCCAAAAGAGTGCAAGTAAAATGCACATTATGGAAAATCAATCCTTTACAGACAGGGTGGGCTTAGTTTATCTTGCTGTAACATGCTACTTTTTCATTCACAGTTCTTTGTCCCACTCATGGAATAACTCATCTTTCAAAGCAAATGTTAAATAAAATAAAAAGTATTCATACATTATGGGAAATAACAGGTTCACAATAAACCTTTACGCATTATATAAAAGCAGACGGCTACATGGTGTACTCCCTGCTAAGCGGGAAATGTCTTGGGTAAGAGTTCATCTGTGTAAATGTACCCAAAACAAATAAGTAACAATATTCTTCAAAGTACTCCCTCTCAAAACTCTCAAATGGCCAAATTTTATGTCATGAGTGTCAATACAGTTTTAAGCATCTTCTCAATGAACATTGGTTAGTTTAAAGTTTTAAGAACCACAAAGCAGATAATTCCACTGACACTATGATATTTAAAGGAGGAAACATATCATAGACTGTACCTTTGAACACTGAAATAAGAGAAACGGGAAAAAAGCTGTTCCTACTTCACATTATTACATGACAGATGACAACAGAATGTTTCACACTGCACAAATCTAAATTACATGATTATAGTTACAATAAAATGTCTTGCATGGCATTTTGTAATGCCAAATGGAGTGTGCAACAGAACAGCACTGATAAGAGACTTTAGATAGAGCTACATCTACTTTTAGATCTAGATTTACTACAGAATGAGTCAGTGTTGGGTTGTACAGATGTAAACATCACAGTGGAGACCCTATGGCACTCAGAAGCATTGTATGTTGTTTCTGTAAGCCTGGTCCAGGACAGAAATGATATGCATCATGGCAAATGAGTGTGCATGTAGTAATCACTGCAGTGTAACCCTCTCTTCAAATTAGGAATCATGCACATGTTCCACTGAGTGCTACCAAAATCAATCAGACCTTACCTGAGACCTCTATTTATATCTGGAACATAAAGCCAATCATATCCACTGCATATTTTTGTGAGGTCTGGAAGGATGACTCCTTTTTACATAATGGAAAGCCATATACAATAAGAAAAAATATTTTTTCCCCCAGCGTATATTCCCATATCCTTGGGGTATCTCCTTATTTATCTATGTATTCCAAAACCATCTATCAAAAGCAGATTAAAAAAAAAATAAAAAAGGGTTTTAGATTGGAAAATCAGGGAGTGTTCCCTACCAAACAAGGGTCACATCCTGATAACCAGCTAAAAAAGAAAAAGGCTATGTAAGGCAGATAGCTTTCTATGAAACCAAAATGTTCAAGTATGTGCTATTAACAGTCTATTTAAAACCTTTCTGCCATATTTCAATCTTTAAGGTGCCTTAGAGGTGCCGTGGGAAATTACAAGGGTAACAGAAAATGCAAGTGTCTTTTCATCTTTCCTTCAAGAAACAGCACTGTTAGGATGATCAAATAAAAAAAAATATTTAAGACCACAATACTAGAACTGGAATAATAAAAAATGCTGGATGTGGACTTTCTTCAAAGGTTAATTGGGTTCATAAAACAGATTCTCTGTATCTAAATGTGTTTAACTAGAAAACAAAAGGGAGCAGAAAATTAAATATTCTACTTCTAAATGCACATCAGCCATTTACCATTTCATTTTGTTTATTTATATATATATATATATATATATATATATATATATATATATATATATATATATATATATATATATATAGCTAAACATAACAACACTATTGCACCTGTATCACAGATACCGAACATAGTAAGAAGTGATAGCTTGGAAATGTGCAGCTGGCTGTAGTAATTGTACGAGTCTGGAGCATCACAAATGTAACTTCTTTTTGCCTTACATTTCAGTATATAAGGGAAAAAGCTTTTTTTTTTTTTTTTTAAACTATTAAGAACTTAAAATATGAAAGGGAGATGAAACACCTAAAACCAATCCGTTCAACACAGTGTTAGAGGGCAAGCAAAATATTAACTCATGATGAATGCAGTAAAATTACTGCCCAACATTTTCTGGTAATAGGTCATGATTTCAGCATGACAGCTAACATGGGAAAAATGAGTAGGACAGAGAAAGTCTAACATACAATCAAAGTTAGAGATATTTGGACACAACTGCGTCTTATGGAGATTTCAGGCACTGGTATTTGTTTGGGTTTAAAATGAGCTGGTGGAGGGTGTGCTCAGCCTCTTCCCAATATAGACCCTAGGGGGGGAACAGATCGCCATTAATTATGTAAAACATATGATTAGATCATAATACTGAAGAGCATCAAATACAGTATCTCATAAAAGTGAGTACACCCCTCACAGTTTTGTAAATATTTGATTATATCTTTTCATGTGACAAGACTGAAGAAATGACACTTTGCTACAATGTAAAGTAGTGAGTGTACAGCTTGTGTAACAGTGTAAATTTGCTGTCCCCTCAAAATAACTCAACACACAGCCATTAATGTATAAACCGCTGGCAACAAAAGTGAGTACACCCCTCAGTGAAAATGTGCAAATTGAGCCCAATTAGCCATTTTCCCTCCCCGGTGTCATGTGACTTGTTAGTGTTACAAGGTCTCAGGTGTGAATGGGGAGCAGGTGTGTTAAATTTGGTGTCATCGCTCTCACACTCCCTCATACTGGTCACTGGAAGTTCAACATGGCACCTCATGGCAAAGAACTCTCTGAGGATCTGAAAAAAATAATTGTTGCTCTACATAAAGATGGCCTAGGCTATAAGAAGATTGCCAAGATCCTGACACTGAGCTGCAGCACAGTGGCCAAGACCATACAGCGGTTTAACAGGACAGGTTCCACTCAGAACAGGCCTCACCATGGTCGACCAAAGAAGTTGAGTGCACATGCTCAGCGTCATATCCAGAGGTTGTCTTTGAGAAATAGACGTATGAGTGCTGCCAGCATTGCTGCAGAGGTTGAAGGGGTGGGGGGGGTCAGCCTGTCAGTGCTCAGACCATACGCCGCACACTGCATCAAATTGGTCTGCATGGCTGTTGTCCCAGAAGGAAGCCTCTTCTAAAGATGATGCACAAGAAAGCCCTCCAACAGTTTGCTGAAGACAAGCAGACTAAGGACATGGATTACATGTCCTGTGGTCTGATGAGACCAAGATAAACTTATTTGGTTCAGATAGTGTCAAGCGTGTGTGGTGGCAACCAGGTGAGGAGTACAAAGACAAGTGTGTCTTGCCTACAGTCAAGCATGGTGGTGGGAGTGTCATGGTCTGGGGCTGCATGAGTGTTGCCGGCACTGGGGAGCTACAGTTCTTCGAGGAAACCATGAATGCCAACATGTACTGTGACATACTGAAGCAGAGCATGATCCCCTTCCTTCCGAGACTGGGCCGCAGGGCAGTATTCCAGCATGATATCGACCCCAAACACACCTCCAAGATGACCACTGCCTTGCTAAAGAAGCTGAGGGTGAAGGTGATGGACTAAACCCTATTGAGCATCTGTGGGGCATCCTCAAACGGAAGGTGGAGGAGCACAAGGTCTCTAACATCCACCAGCTCCGTGATGTCATCATGGAGGAGTGGAAGAGGACTCCAGTGGCAACCTGTGAACCTCTGGTGAACTCCATGCCCAAGAGGGTTAAGGCAGTGCTGGAAAATAATGGTGGCCACACAAAATATTGACACTTTGTGCCCAATTTGGACATTTTCACTTAGGGGTGTACTCACTTTTGTTGCCAGCGGTTTAGACATTAATGGCTGTGTGTTGAGTTACTTTGAGGGGACAGCAAATTTACACTGTTACACAAGCTGTACACTCACTACTTTACATTGTAGCAAAGTGTCATTTCTTCAGTGTTGTCACATGAAAAGTTATAATCAAATGTTTACAAAAATGTGAGGGATGTACTCACTTTTGTGAGATACTGTATATAAATGTGCTTATCTCATAGGTCTCAGTAATTCGTCACTGCTTTCTTACAAGTGAGTTCGACATAATAGGCAGCTTTCTAACATGCCATTAGATAGACTTACCCCAATCCCAGGGCGAGGATGTGAGAAAGCAGAAGAGAGGGAATGAACACTTTGAGAAATTCAGCTGAGAACACTCCACCTTTCTTCATAGCACCTGTCTTCCTCATACTCAGAGAAACTGGACCTGAACGTTTTGGATGCCGAAACTGGAACTCCCTGAGCAAAGCAGGTCATTTAGTGCTTTTTTTTTTGTTTTACATTGCAACAGAGAACCTTTACTTTACAGTAAAGGTTTAGTGTGCATTGGATGTTTGGTTGCTTATCCCACATGTGTACATCAAACATGCATAAAAAGCACAGCTGTGCTGATGCTAGTATGACAGTATATGCTACTACACTGTAAAAAAAAAATCTAAAATAGTTGGTATACACTATAAATAAATTGCATTTCAGTGAAGAGAAGGAGTGTAAGGATGCTACAGTCATAGCTACAGTCAAGGAGTGTAAGGATGCTACAGTCATCCTCTTGTAAAGTATGTAAAGTAGTAAGCATTCATCGTATAATACAAAATAAATCAAACATAACAGTAGGTTATCTGGCTATTAAACTATAAGACATTCCTTTTACAAACACTGAGAAATAAATACAGTCAGGTCCATTAGTATTTACAGAGTGACACAATTTTAGTCATTTCGCCTCTGTACAGCACCACAATGACTTAAAATAAAGTGATTAAAGCTTTAAAAAGCTTACATGCGTTTAACAAAATTATTGCATTGACCGTTTAGGAATTACAGCCATTTAACAATTTCCCTCGCAGGATTAATAAAGTCAGTCTATCTGTCTGTCTGTCTATCTATCTATAGCCATTTTTACATAGTCCATCCATTTTGACAAGCTCAAACATAATTGGACAAAATAACAATTATAAATCTAAGGATTATTTTAATACTTAGATGCAAATCCATTGTAGTCAATGACTGAGTGAAGTCTGGAAACCATGGACATCATCAAATGCTGAATTTTCTCCCTTGAGATGCTTTGCCAGGCCTCAACAGCAGCTACCTTCAGTTGCTACTTGTTGGTCTTTCTGCCTTCAGTTTTGTCTTCAGTAACTGAAAAGCATGCTCAATTGGATTGAGGTCAAGTGACTAACACTGACATTAAAGAACATTCCATTTATTTGCCTTAAGAAGTTCTTGGGTTGCTTTCACAGTATGTTTTGGGTCATTAGCCATCTGTACTGTGAAGCGCTGTCCTACCAGTTTTGCAGTATTTGAATGAATTTGAGCAGAAAGTATAACTCTATGCACTTCACAATTCATCCTGATAGGTCTATCAGCAGTCACATCATCAATAAACACCACTGACCCAGTTCCATTGGCAGCAATACAGGCCCATAACATTACACTTCCTCCACCAAGTTTGACAGATGATGTGGTATGCTTTGGATCATAAGCCCTTCATTTCATTCTCTATACTCTTCTCTTCCCATCATTCTCATAAAAATTAATATTGGTTTTATCTGTCTAAAGAATCTTGTTCCAGAACCTGGCAGGCTTTTTGTATGTGTTTTCTAGCTAAGTGTAATCTGGCCTTTCTGGTCTTGAGTGTTATCAGTGGTTTGCATCTTGAGGTAAACCCTCTGTATTTACATTCATGCAGGCGTCTCTTGATTGTAGACTTTGACAATTATATGCCTACCTCCTCTACAGTGTTCTTGGCTAAATGTTGTGAAGGGGTTTTTCTTCACCAAGGAAAGAATTCTGTGATCATCCACTTTAGCTGTCTTCTGTAGTCTTCCAGGCCTTTTGGTGTTGCTGAACTCACCAGTGCATTCCTTCTTTTTAATAATGTACCAAATTGTAGATTTGGCCTCTCCTGATGTTTCTGCTCTCTTTCTGAGAGGTCCGTTTTGTTTATTTCAGTCTAATGCTGGCCTTCTTCACCTGCATCGACACCTGTTTGGACTGCATCTTCAAAGTTTGCATTAACAGATACCAAATGAAAATTGAACACTTGGAATCAACTCCAGACCTTTTATCTCTTTAATCTGTCGTGAAATGATGAGGAAACAAACATTGCCATGAAACTGCATATCAGTCAATTGTGAAATTACTTCTAAGCCTGTGAAAATGGAGGGATTATGTAAAATGGCTGCAATTCCTTTTAGTTAAACCCTGAACTAAAGCTGAATTAAAGCTGAACGTCTACACTTCAATATCATCTTGATTGCTTCATTTCAAATACAATGTGGTGGTGTACAGAGGCAACTAAAATTATATCACTGTCCAAATACTTATGGACTAGACGGATCGGGTCCAAGTACAAGATATTCCTGCTAAATGGTTTAAACTGTCCACTCACTTGGGAGGAATATTTTCAGGTCGACTGGACCAGTCTGCAACCCAGCTTTCCCCTTTAACCATGAGTATGTCGTCCTCTTTGTCCTTCTCCAGACTGTCATCCTCTGACTGCAAGGGCACAGGAAGAAAAAAAATTGTTGTAATAAAATTGTACACAATCTCAAATTAAAATAGTAAATAGTATGGTCTGGAATTAATCCCACTTCATATACTAAAGTCACTGGCAGCATATGCAGTGGATATAAAAAGTCTACACACCCCTGTTAAAAAGGCAGATTTCTGTGATGTTAGAAAAATAAATAAATAAATAAAAATAAAAAATAATGTATGCCCGCCCTCTATGTGACATTAGAACATATTAAAATTGAGTGTAAAACAATCAGAAATATTTCAGGGAAAAAATGTGAAAAATAAAAAAGTTACAATAACCTTGCTGCATAACTGTTCACACCTTTTTATAATTGGGGACGTGGCTGTGATCCGAATGAACCAATCACATTCAATCTCATGTTCAAAAGTATTTATCATACAGATGTCATCAATTAAATTATTCTGATTAACCCCAAATAAAGACCAGCTCTTTCTGTAGGATTTTCTTCACAGCTTACAAAGCATACATGGTATCTCACTTGTTGAAAGGTAACGATCAGGAGAGGGGTATAAATGTATTTCTAAAACATTAGATGCAACATGGAACACAGTAAAGACCATCATCAACTAATAGAAAAAAAATGGAGCACCACAGTAACATCACCAAGAACAGGAGGTCCCTCCAAAATGTGTAGAAGAACAAGAGACAAACTTACCAGGGAGGCTACCAAGGACCTACGACAACATTAAAGGAGCTGCAGGAATATCTGTCAAGTACTGATTACTCTCTGCATGTGACGACAATCTCTTGTATTCTTCACATGGCTGGGCTATGGGATAGGGTGGCTAGACCGAAGCCCTTTCTTACAAAAAACAACCAAGCCCAACTAAATCACCCCAAACCATGTGGAAAAATGTCTTATGGTCTGATGAGACCAATTGTTTGGAGCAAAAAAAAGCACACCATGAAAAGAACACCATACCCACGATGAAGCATGGTAGTGGTAGCATCATGCTTTAGGGCTGCTTTTCTTCAGCCAGAATTGGGCCTTTTATCAAGGTGGAGAGAATCATGAATGGATACCAATACCAGCCGATTTCAGTGCAAAACCTTAAGGTGTCTGCTAGTAAGTTAAACAATGACCCAAAGCATACATCCACATCAACAAAAGAATGGCTTAACCACAAGAATCAATGTTTTTGAATGACCTAGCCAGAGTCCAAACCTGAATCCTATTAAAAATCTGCGGGGGACCTGAAGCGGGCTGTGCACAGGAGATGCCCCACAATCTGACAGATCTAGAACGTTTTTTAAGAAAGCATTGGGAAATATTGCCAAGTCAAGATGTGCCACACTGATAGACTCTTACCCAAAAAGACTGAGTGATGTAATAAAATCAAAATGTTCTTCAACAAAGTATTTGTTTAAGGGTGTGCACACATATGCAACTAGGTTATTGTAAAGTTTTGTTTTTTTTCCTATTCTCCCAAAAATGTTTGTGATTGTTTTTCACTTTATTTTTTATTTGTTGTAATTTCACACTGAGGGTGGAAAAATTTCTTACATGATTTATATTGGTTTAATTTTTTTACATAACAAAAACCTGCCATTTTAACAGGGGTGTGTAAACTGTTATATCCACTGCGGAAATATAAATGTTAATTAAAATGTAAATGCCTTACCTGACAATCTTTCTCACTGGGCATTTCCACATCGAAGGTAATCAGGCCTTCATCATGCTCAGGACTGTGGGGTCTTGGAGGACTTTAGGGCAAGCACACCAAACACAATTAGGGCAAAAAAGGACAACGCACACCAAACCAAGGACAATGCAAATATCGTGAATTCAAGGAAATTACCAAAGTGAAACGGAACAATAAGAAAACATTAAGGCCCATGGCTTTCAGGAGTCTATACTAATTAGTTATACTCCATTTACAAATGTCATTATCATCTCAGCCAGGCTGCTTTCAGTGTTCATCAGTGTACTTAACAAGCTAG